>NC_034190.2:43443698-43741198 GCF_002021735.2 Oncorhynchus kisutch | reverse complement strand
AACCAAGTTAGTGTTTAAAAAAATATCATCACCAAGCTGTTTGACCATTGGCAGCATTAGAGTGTTGAAAAAAATACATAAATACATACAGTATAAGGCAACATTAAATTATTATAGTGGAATCTGCAAGTAGAATTTTCCTTGGTGCACGTACATTTCGGTCAATTCATTAGTCTTTCCGTTCAGCCGGCATGCCAGTGAGTGATGCACCTGTCGCGCGCGCACACACAAACACACACGCGCGCGCACTGCCATTCTTGTTGAGCGTGATCTTTGTGCGTCTTGAACTGGCCTATAGTCAGTGGGGTCATCTTTCGTTATCATAAAGACGTCTTTTTGAGGACGACTGTCCTCAATCCCAATAAACTACTGCTGTTGTTCTTTGAGCGCATATGTCGGGATTGTACTATTTGTCGTGGAGTTCAGCTCAAAATATGTGTCTTTATATGGCATCCATTTCAGGTTTCTTTGAATAGGCCTACTGTGTCTATGCAGAAAAATGACATGGATGTGTAGCGTCATTTATTTATTTTTTAATTCAAAGACCACATTCGAAAATACAAGAATGAGCAATTTAGGTGAGCTGCCAAAGTGAGACCAAATATTGCTCATATAATTGATTTCATATTTTATTTTTTGAATAGCCAAACATGTACACCTCAAGGGAGTTTTCTGTCATTATTTGAAATAGTTCGGCATTTGAGAATAGGAAGACACAGCAAGATACAGGAGAGGTTTTTGAAGTTAGAGAAATCACCAGATAATAAGAAGTGGCCGTTTGAATTGATAACTCAAAACTCGCATCTTACCTGTTAATATGCAGGGTCGTCAAGATGATTTCCTCTAAAGTATCCCCATGAAACGTTATAAAGCAGGTTTTGTACACATTAAAGTCCACTGTGAGCTTGTACGGATTCTCCTCCCTGTTTCACGCTGAAAGGATAGAACAGGACTGAGTGCAAGCCGCCTGTGCGTGAAGACCGGGCGTCTCGATTGAGCGAGATGCATGCGGCTCGAAAACGAATGTGACAGACTACCCTTTCCGATCGCGAACGAAGGTGAAGTTGTCAGTGTGTAGCCTACAGTGCACTCTGGGTAAAACAGTCTGCCCAACTATCCAACCATCCCTGTTTCCGCTGGTGCTCTGTCCCTCGGGCGAGTGTGATGGTTATCCCACGGGATCCCTGAATGAATTTGGGCACGTCTCACGCTCCCCGCTGCGCGTCGCATGACCAATCGGTTAGTTCGATTGATGGGAGCCCTATTTGTCTTTCTCTCATGTTGAAGATTACAATTACGGAAAATGTGCTTGGTCATAAATGACAATAATTGTCGCATTTGAATAGCTTAATGTAGGTTAGCTCCTTGGAAATAATTAATAGCATAATAATTAATATGTTCAAGTCTTGGGAATTGGGACCAGTGCGCATCAATTCGCACAATACTTAATACGGCTTTTATTCTGTCAATATATCAGAGCGTTGGCGAAGTTAAAAGTGTAAAAGGGTTGTCTAACACCCACCCGTGGAGGTCTGCTGTGGGCGGTCCAGAAACATGCTCTCCTACTACTTGCTCTCATACTGCCATCTAGTGAAGACCTCAGCTAGTCATATTGAACTGTAACTTTTTCTATTGCTGCAACATTTTCATTTTTCATCATGAGAGTTAGGCGATACTGTATTTTGTTGACTTCCATTATGGTTAATGCTATTTAACTCTGTGAGGTTATTTATAGACAGGCCACCTATTTAAAAAAAATCTCAATAGTTTCCATTTCCCCAACATGCACTGAGGCAGTCGTACATTCTCAGTCCAGTCTGTGATGGTTTAGTAATATCCTGACCAGGGTTGCAAAATTCCACATGTATTTTTTAAATGTATGTAATTACATTTTTATTGAGCTAGGCAAGTCAGTTAAGAACAAACTCTTATTTACAATGACCGCCTACCTAACTTTCAATAAATTCCCTGGTTATCCCGGTTGTAGGATTCATGGAATCAGGAGGGAATAAGTAGGACATCTGAAAACCTCCAACTAGGATTTCTGGAATAACAGGAAATGTATTCAAAGTTCCCAGAATTGTGCAACCCTAATCCTGACTGTGAAGCATGACATCAGATAACAGCCTCTATGTCCTTTGGTCCTCGTCAGACAGGGGAATATTGGGGTAATTGGAAGATAACAGCTTCATTTATTTCACTGATTACAGACAGACAGGTGCAGAACATCAGTGCTTACTGACTGACTGAAAAATGATTGAGTATATAATTGAATGCATACAGTTAGTGACATTTTGAATAGACAAAATAAGTGTTATCAAAACTGGTAATGCTATTGTAACAACTTAGCAATGTTGATCTCCTGTGGCATATCTTTCAAAAGTCTACAAAGTCTAATGGCAAATTCCCAATCGCCTTTCGTTTTCAACATATAGACTTTGCGATGTTCAACAGTGCCTTGCCAGAGCATCTCAGGCTGCGTCCTAGTTCATAGGGAGATACAAGATCAGAGGTATAGGATGGGGCTAAACCAATCCTTGCCTTAAAAGTGGTTAATACAATTTTAAAATATGTTCTAAAAGTGACTGGTAGCGAGTGTAGAGAAGCTAAAATAGGTATGATGTGGAAAAATGTTTCTGGTTCCTGTTAAAAGTCGAGCTGCAACATTTTGAACTAACTGTAGAAGATGGGAGTGATTTCTGTAGGCCTATACAAAGAGATACAGTGACAACCTTCTATAAATATAACTTGAGGTTTAGGTCAGGGTCTAAGAAGACACCAAGGTTTCTGGCTGTAGGACAGTCCCGCAATTTTATTTTTGGCGTATGTGACACAGCTCACTTGCCAACCATGGTCCTAGCAATTTTGCTACCCAATAGTGTCACGGTTGTGCGCTATTGGTGGAGAAGTCAGGTGCAGGAGAGCAGAGAGTTGTGAGCAGGCGCACACTTTATTAAGGCAGAGGCAATAAAACAGACAGACGCCACTGCGTCAAAACCACCAGCCAAAGGAAAAAAGTGCAAGGCGCTAAACAGTCACAAAAATAAGCTAATGTTTAACAATTAAACATCCTTCATGAAATACCACGGAATACAGGGAAAAAACCAGCCTGGCGCGTAACATGAGACAAGTAACAAAAACAAATCCACACAAAGACATGGGGGGGAACAGAGGAATAAATACATGCAGTGTGATTAGGGAATGTAAACCAGGTGTGCAGGGAACAAGACAAAACAAATGGAACAATGGAAAAATGGAGCGGCGATGGCTAGAAAGCCGGTGACGTCAAACAAGGACAAGGATAGGAGCCGACTTCGGCGGAAGTGTTGACAAATAGGCAATATCAAGTGCTCAAAAATAACTTAAGAAATAGGTTAAATTACCTGAGATTCTCACATGGCCCTTATATTGTATAACGGGGCTATATCAGCCACTATGCTAGATGTAGTTTGAAGAGAGCAGAGTTGGTGAGACTTGCACTTTCTCTTAAGCTATTTTTATAGCCTAACCTTTAGGAGTGGGAAGATTTTCAGACAGAGAAATATGGGTGATCAATATTTAGGCCTATTTCTAGGCAATGTAGTAAACTAAAGCCTAATCATAGGCCTATTTAGGAGGACATTTCCTTGGAAAGATAACTTCCCTGTGCTTCTCCGCCCATGCATAGGTTATAGCCTATTCTATTTAATTGATACCACATGCGCACCCAATCTAGCAAGTATGTCTACTGAACTGGAGGCAGCAAGAATAATAAGAGTGAGACTTGCTATGTCTTGCATAGTCCTATAGGATATAGCCTACCTTTTGTTAGCAGTTCATGTTATTCTTCAATAACACAGACCCCAAAGCAAATCAGGGGGAGAAAAATAGGTTTATTCAAAGAGAACAAATCATAGTTGTTATGCTGGGAAATAGATGACAGCTGTTCCTTCTTCCCTGTCCTCAGTAATTCTCCACAGAACAAAGGGATAGGATGTAATTTATAACCCAACCCGGGTGACCGTATTGTGGGGGTTTCAGGGTAGAGGTGTACATTTGACCTCCATCATCTAAGATGTGACAATGGTAAATTAAATCTCTTAATTTTTGCCTATTTTTTGTGTGTGGTCTTGCAGGCCTTCTCTTGCAGCTGCAACTGCGAGTACATTTGTAATTCAAGACCTGTCTTGAGTTGGGCTCTGGGGTGGTGCAATTGTTGAGTAAGTGAGCTTATGGTTGTCTAGGGGTATGGGTTGAGTGTGTGTGGGTGTATGTGTGTATCCCACAACTGTTGCGAAGAAGTAAAAGATGTTAGGGACAATAGAGGATGATCCACAGCTATATATGATACAAATCGAGGTGAGGGCGATGGAAATGCATTTGGCAGTTAATCTACTTCAATTCGGTAAATGGCACTGTGTGCTCTTTCCAAAGGATGGAACCAAGTCGGTTATGGGTTATGGGATACAGGGGGTCGAGGGTGGTCTGCCGGGCATTGGGATGACAAACCAACTCGGGATGAGGAGGGCTTTTAGCGGGTGGAATAGTAGGGACCATTTGGAGGTTTACTTAGTAGAAAGGCAAAGATCATGGTACAGCTATATAGACACTCCATCATCATGTTACTTTTTAATGGTACGTTTACAAACATATATTTTGATAAATATAATTGAAAGTTGTGTCTCATTATGGTAAGTGGTGAAATAAGTATAGCCAGTTACAATTATAATGGCCTAGCAGATAATAAGAAAAGACAATCAGTATTTACCTGGCTAAAAGAGAAGGAATATAATATTTATTGTTTACAGGAAACCCATTCAACAGTTTTAGATGAAGTTTTGTGGAAAAAGAAATGGGGGGGCGAAATATACTTCTCCCATGGGCAAAGAAATTCAAAATGGGTGATGGTTTTAATTAACAATAATTATGATCCAAATGTGCAAATTGTCCAAACAGATCCTAAAGGTAGTTGGATTATTTTAAATATGTTATTGGACAATAAACAGATATGGCTTATTAACCTATACGGTCCGAATAATGATGATCCAAACTTCTTTGAAAATATATATAAGAATCTATCAACTCTACAAGCAACACTAGACTCTATTATTATGGTGGGAGATTTTAATGCGGTCTTAAATACCTCTATGGACCGGAAAGGAAATCACACTACAAACTAAAACCCTCAGGCATTTAAGGAAATCATGAATGTCATGGATATATTGGAATTAGTGGATATATGGAGACTTAAATACCCTGACCTAGTGAGATATACATGGCGGAGGCTTAATCAAGCTAGTCGCCTTGACTACTTTCTTATACCATTCTCTCTGGCACCAAAAGTTTAATAAGTGTTGATAGGGGACAGAATGTGGTCGGATCATCACATAATTGGCATATATATTACTCTTACAGAATTTCCACGTGGGCGAGGATATTGGAAATTTAATCAAAGCCTACTAGATGATAAATTGTTTAGAACTAGGACAGAAGAATTTATAACTGACTTTTTCAGACATAGCATAGGTACAGCAGATCCCCTTACTGTATGGGACACTTTTAAATGTGCCTTTAGAGGCAATGCAATACAGTACTCATCTATAAAACAAAACCAATTTAGATCAAAAGAGTCCATATTAAAACCTGTTAAAGATAGGGCTGATTACTGCCCCCTTTGGAGGAATTGCGTGCCCATAGTAAACAGAAAAAAAATCTGTCAAAGATTGCTAATATATGCATATAAAACTTATTATTGAATAGAAAACACTCTAAAGCTTCTAAAACCGTTTAAATTATGTCTGTATGTAAAGCAGAACTCTCAGGGCACTCATTCTCCCAAACTCTCTCTTGTCATCATAAAAGTTGGCCCAACTTTGACGTCATCGCCCCCACCCTTCCCAAGCACCTACAGACCTGGGAACAGTTTCTATGTCTTCAGCGCGATGTCTGCTTTCAATGGGGCTTCTCATTGTGAGAATCACGTGCTCACGAGAGTTTTGGCGGGCCGAAACCTTTCGGTCACGCGAAAAAACAGGTTACTCTCATGCGCTCTGCTCCGGTGATGTCTTTCTTCCAAGATTGATTAAACGATGCGTGTGTTTCTGTTCGTCCTCAGGATTGCTGTGAACCTATATAACATGCTAAAGCTTGGTTCTGAACATAGTTTGACAAGTTTAGTCGACATATAATATGTAATTTCGACGTTTTGGTGCGCATCCACTTGACTTTTTGGCTGCATTTCAACCGAAATATGTCGTGTTTGATAACCGAAAGACACAGACTTCAAAACTAAAGCTGTTTTTGGTAAGTATAAACCCTTCCAGGTCTTCTGATGGAAGAACAGCAAAGGTAAGGGAATATTTATGTGGTAAATTTGGGTTTCTGTGGACTCCAAGATAGAGGAGCCATAATACTAATTTCTGAGCGCCGACTCATATTATAGCCTAGTGAACGAAATCTGTAACGTTAAAAATAAATGTAACACAGCGATTGCATTTAGAAGAAGTGTATCTTTCTATATATATGTAGAACATGCATATTTAGTCAAAGTTTATGTGTATTCCTTGTTAGCTGACGGTATCTGCCGGAGCTATCGTCATTTCTCAGGACATTTGAGTAGCATTTTTTGAACAATGCGTCATTGTAAACAGAGATTTATGGATATATATAGCATATTATTGAAAAAAACATAAATGTACTGTGTAACATGTTATATTACTGTCATCTGATGAAGATTTCAAAAGGTTAGTGAAATTATTTTTCTTTTAATCCTGCGTTTGTTGATTGCATTTTTTGGCTATGCAAATTAGCTGTGTCTTTGGTGGTGGTTTGACATAAATATGTGCTATGTTTTCGCCGTAAAACATTTTAGAAATCTGACTTGCTGGCTAGATGAACAAGGTGTTTATCTTTCATTTGAGCTATTGGACTTGTTAATGTGTGGAGGTTAAATATTTCTAAGAATATTTTTGCGTTCCGTGCGCCACGTTACAGCTGAACGTGGGAGGGGGTCGTTCCCAAAAGGGAACCCTAACCCGTCAACAAGGAAATTGAAGGACTAACAGTACAGTTAGATAGCAATAAAAACGGCACTATAGAGGCACAGAATAAGTTAGAGGAAAAACAAAAAGAAATGGAGGAACTTATTCAAGAAAGATCTAGTGTAATATATTATAAAAATAAAGCGAACTGGATGGAATATGGGGAAAAATGCACCAAATTCTTTTTCAATCTTCAATATAGAAATGCTACCAATTTTTTTTAATTAAAACTTGTTACAAATGATGGAGTCACGTATGATTCACCGGATGATATTCTGAAGGAGGAAGTAAAGTACTTTGGGAATATGTTTTCATTTCAGACTCCTCCATCTCCACTAACTGAAACTAATTGCATGGATTTTCTTCCTAATAATAATGTAAAACCCAAGTGGTATATATAAAGATCCAGTCCATTTAAAAAATTGGAGACCTCTTACACTTCAGTGTTGTGATGCAAAAATCATAGCAAAATGCTTGGCACACAGAATTAAAAAAGTATTGTCAAATATCCTAATCAGACAGGTTTTTTACATGGACGATACATTGGAGATAATATAAGACAAGTACTGGAAACAATAGAACACTATGAAATATCGGGGACACCAGGCCTGGTTTTCATAGCTGATTTTGAAAAAGCTTTTGATAAAGTATGACTGGAGTTTATATATGCCTAGAATATTTCAATTTTGGGGAATCTCTTATAAAATGGGTTAAGGTTATGTATAGTAACCCTAGGTGTAAAATAATAAATAATGGCTACATCTCAGAAAGTTTAAAACTATCTAGAGGAGTAAAACAAGGTTGTCCACTATCGGCATATCTGTGTATTATTGCCATCGAAATGTTAGCTGCAAAGATTAGATCAAACAATAATATTAAGGGATTAGAAATCCATGGCCTAAAAACTAAGGTGTCATTGTACGCTGATGATTCATGTTTCTTTTAAAACCACAATTGGAGTCTCTCCACGGCCTCTTAGAGGATCTAGATACTTTTGCTATCCTCTCTGGATTAAAACCAAATTATGATAAATGTACCATATTACGTATTGGATCACAAAAAAATGCACATTTTACATTACCATGTAGTTTACCAATTAAATGGTCTGACGGAGATATAGACATACTCGGTATACAAATCCCAAAGGAAAGAAATTCTCACTCTAATACATTTTTATAGAAAGTTAGCAAAAATAGAGGAAAATACCTGTCTATTTGTGGAAAAATCACCCTGATTAACTCCTTAGTTATATCACAGTTTACCTATTTGCTTATGGTTTTGCCTACACCTAGTGTCCTGCTTTTTAAATTATATGAACAAAAAATATTCAATTTTATTTGGAACGGCAAACCAGATAAAATTAAAAGGGCCTATTTATATAACGATTCGGTGGGCAGAAATGATTAAATATTAAAGCATTAGACCTCTCACTAAAGGCATCAGTCATACAAAAGTTATACTTAAATCCAAACTGGTTCTCTAGTCAATTGGTACGAATGTCTCATCCTATATTCAGAAAGGGCCTTTTCCCCTTTATTCAGATTACACCTGCTCACTTTCAGTTGTTTGAAAAGGAAATCATCTCCAAAATATCTTTATTTTTTAAACAAGCCTTAGAAAGTTGGTTGCAATTGCAGTTTAATCGACCTGAAAGGACGGAACAAATAGTACAACAAATATTGTGGTTAAATTCAAATATACTAATTGATTAAAAAAACTGTATTTATCGAAGAAATTAAAAAAAGTTATACATTTAGTGAATGATATCATAAATAGGACTGGTGGAGTTATGTCACACATGCAGCTAACACAGACATATGGAAATGTCTGCTCTACCCAAAATTACAACCAATTAATTGCAGCATTACCACAAAAATGGAAGAGGCAAGTAGAAGGGGAAAAAAGTAAGGAACTTGTATGTCGGCCCTGTATTAAAGAACATAAATGGTTAAAGAAAAGTGTGATAAATAAAAACATATACCAATTTCATTTAAGGACCAAAAAACTGACAGCTGTGCCATATAAATTGCAAAATAGTTGAGAAGAGATTCGATGTACCCATTCCATGGCACATGGTTTATGAATTGATACTCAAAACAACGCCGGATTCAAAACTTAGAATTTTTCAATATAAATTACTATCCAAAATTCTTGCAACTAATAGAATGTTATATATATGGGGGATACAATCTTCCTAGCTCTGCAGATTCTGCTGTGAGGAGGTGTAACGGCGTTCTTCGTTTGTTGAAAGAGAGTCGAACCGAAATGCAGCGTGGTGGTTACTCATGTCTTTAATGAAACTAATGACGATACATGAAATAACTTATAAATACAAAAAACAACAAACGGAGCGTGAAACCTAATACAGCCTATCTGGTGAACACAACACTGAGACAGGAACAATCACCCACGAAATACAAAGTGAAACTCAGGCTACCTAAATACGGTTCCCAATCCGAGACAACGAGAATCACCTGACTCTGATCGAGAACCGCCTCAGGCAGCCAAACCTAACTAGACACACCCCTAATCATTAGCAATCCCAAATCCTATAAAACCCCAATACGAAACACAACACATAAACCCATGTCACACCCTGGCCTGACCAAATATATAACGAAAACACAAAATACTATGACCAAGGCGTGACAGAACCCCCCCCCCCCCCCCCCAAGGTGCGGACTCCCGGACGCACCTCAAAACCATAGGGAGGGTCCGGGTGGGCGTCTGTCCATGGTGGCGGCTCCGGCTCGGGACGTGGACCCCACTCCATAAATGTCATAGTTCCTCCCCTTCGCGTCCTGGGATAATCCACCCTCGCCGCCGACCATGGCCTAATAGTCCTCACCCAGAACCCCACAGAACTGAGGAGCAGCTCGTGACTGAGGGGCATCTCGGGACTGAGGGGCAGCTCGGGACTGAGGGGCAGCTCGGGACTGAGGGGCAGCTCGGGACTGAGGGGCAGCTCGGGACTGAGGGGCAGCTCGGGACTGAGGGGCAGCCCGGGACTGAGGGGCAGCCCGGGACTGAGGGGCAGCCCGGGACTGAGGGGCAGCCCGGAACTGAGGGGCAGCCCGGAACTGAGGGGCAGCCCGGAACTGAGGGGAAGCCCAGTACTGAGATGAAGCTCAGGTAGGTAGTAGGCTCCGGTAGATCCTGGCTGGCTGGCGGATCTGGAAGATTCAGGTTGACTAGCAGATCTGGAAGATTCTGGTTGACTAGTAGATCTGGAAGATTCTGGTTGACAGGCTGATCTGGAAGAATCTGGTTGACTGGCAGATCTAGAAGATCATGGCTGACTGGTGGATCTAGCTGCTCTATGCAGACTGACAGCTCTGACTGCTCCATGCAGGCTGACGGCTCCTTGCAGACTGGCAGCTCTTTGCAGACTGGCAGCTCTGGCTGCTTCATGCAGACTGACAGCTCTGACTGCTCCATGCAGGCTGACAGCACCCTGCAGACTGGCAGCTCCTTGCAGACTGACAGCTCTGACTGCTCCATGCAGGCTGACAGCACCCTGCAGACTGGCAGCTCCTTGCAGACTGACAGCTCCTTGCAGATTGACAGCTCTTTGCAGACTGACAGCTCTGGCTGCTTCATGCATACTGACAGCTCCCTGCAGACTGGCAACTCAGGCTGCTTCATGCAGACTGACAGCTCTGACTGCTCCATGCAGGCTGACGGCTCCTTGCAGACTGGCAGCTCTTTGCAGACTGGCAGCTCTGGCTGCTTCATGCAGACTGACAGCTCTGACTGCTCCATGCAGGCTGACAGCACCCTGCAGACTGGCAGCTCCTTGCAGACTGACAGCTCTGACTGCTCCATGCAGGCTGACAGCACCCTGCAGACTGGCAGCTCCTTGCAGACTGACAGCTCCTTGCAGATTGACAGCTCTTTGCAGACTGACAGCTCTGGCTGCTTCATGCATACTGACAGCTCCCTGCAGACTGGCAACTCAGGCTGCTTCATGCAGACTGACAGCTCTGACTGATCCATGCAGGCTGACAGCTCCTTGCAGACTGGCAGCTCCTTGCAGACTGACAGCACAGGCTGCTCCGAACAGGCAGGAGGCTCCGGCAGCGCTGTAGAGGAGGAAGGCTCTGATAGCGCTGAACAGGCAGGAGACTCCGGTAGCGCAGGAGAGGAGAAAGGCTCCGACAGCGCTGGAGAGGCGGGAGACTCCGACAGCGCAGGAGAGGCGAGGCGCACTGTAGGCCTGATGCGTGGTGCTGGCACTGGTGATACTGGAGCGAGGACACGCACAGGAAGCCTGGTGCGGGGAGCTGCTACCGGAGGATTGGTGTGTGGAGGTGGCTCTGGATAGACCGGACCATGCAGGCGCACTGGAGCTCTTGAGCACCGAGCCTGCCCAAGCTTACCTGGCTCGATGCCCACTCTAGCCCGGCCAATACGAAGGGCTGGTATGAACCGCACCGGGCTATGCACCCGCACTGGAAACACCGTGCGCTCCATAGCATAACATGGTGTCTGCCCGGTCTCTCTAGCCCCCCGGTAAGCACAGGGAGTTTGCGCAGGTCCCCTACCTGGCATAGCCATACTCCCTGTAAGCCCCCCCCCAATAATTTTTTGGGGCTGCTTTTCGGGCTTCCATCCGCGTCGCCGTGCTGCCTCCTCATACCAGCGCCTCGCCGCTTTTTCCGCCTCTAGTTCCTCCTTGGGGCGGCGATATTCACCAGGCTGAGCCCAGGGTCCTCTTCCGTCTAATATCATCTCCCAAGACCAGAAGTCCTTATATCGCTGCTCCTCACGATTAACAGGGAGAGTTGGCTCAGGTCTGACTCCTGACTCTGCCACTCTCTCCCTGAGCCCCCCCCAATACATTTTTGGGGCTGCTTTTCGGTCTTCGCTCTGCGCCGCCGTGTCTTTCTTTTCGACTCCATTCGTCTATAGCCCTCTTCGCACTGTTCCAGCGAATCCCAGGCGGGCTCAGGCACTCTCTCTGGGTCGGCCGCCCACCTGTCTATTTCTTCCCACGTCGTATACTCCAAGCCTCTGCTATCCATAACGTCCTCCCTTCGCTGCTCCTGCTGCCTGTTACCACGCCACTCGGTCCGTGTGTGGTGGGTGATTCTGTAATGGCGTTCTTCGTTTGTTGAAAGAGAGGCGAACCGAAATGCAGCGTGGTGGTTACTCATGTCTTTAATGAAACTAATGACGATACATGAAATAACTTATAAATACAAAAAACAACAAACGGAACGTGAAACCTAATACAGCCTATCTGGTGAACACAACACTGAGACAGGAACAATCACCCACGAAATACAAAGTGAAACTCAGGCTACCTAAATACGGTTCCCAATCCGAGACAATGAGAATCACCTGACTCTGATCGAGAACCGCCTCAGGCAGCCAAACCTAACTAGACACACCCCTAATCATTAGCAATCCCAAATCCTATAAAACCCCAATACGAAGCACAACACATAAACCCATGTCACACCCTGGCCTGACCAAATATATAACGAAAACACAAAATACTATGACCAAGGCGTGACAGGAGTCATTAGATCATTTATTTTGGTATTGTCCATATGTAGCTCATTTTTGGTCAAATAGAGGAAGGACTAAGAACAAACAACAGAGAACTATTGTAAAGTTGACTGTGTCTGTAGAGTGTGTATAAGATGTATGGATTGAAGGTAGAAGCAGAAGTGTTTATTAGTTTACTCCAATTGGGGGATCGGCAGAAGGGTTTGCGGGGAATAATAATAAAGGTATATTCTTTAAAAAAGTATGTATGTCTATATAGGTATTGTCACGTTCTGACCATCGTTCGTGTGTGTTTTCCTTGTTTTAGTGTTGGTCAGGAGGTGAGCTGGGTGGGCATTCTGTTGTGTGTCTGGTTTGTCTATTTCTATGTTTGGCCTGATATGGTTCTCAATCAGAGGCAGGTGTTAGTCATTGTCTCTGATTGGGAACCATATTTAGGTAGCCTGTTTTGTGTTGGGTTTTGTGGGTGATTGTTCCTGTCTTTGTGTTTGTGGCACTAGATAGGACTGTTTTGGTTTTATCAGGGTTCTTGTTTTGTAGATTGTTGTACTTTCATCTTTATTAAAGATGCACAAAACTAACCACGCTGCATTTTGGTCCGCCTCTCTTTCCCCAGAAGAAAACCATTACAGAATCACCCACCAACCAAGGACCAAGTGGTGTGGTAAACAGAGGCAGCAGCAACAGCAGGAGAAGCAACAGAGGCAGCAGCAGCAGCAGCAGTGGGAGAGGCTGCACTATTTGGAGAAATGGACTTGGGAGGAGATCCTTGACGGGAAAGGACCCTGGGCAGAGCCAGGGGAATATTGCCGCCCCAAAGCCGAGCTGGAGGCAGTGAAGGCAGAGAGGCGGCATTATGAGGAGCTAGCACGGCAGAGCGGCTGGAAGCCCGAGAGGCACCCCCAAAAATTTATTGGGGGAGGCACAGGGAGAGTGTGGCAGAGTCAGGAGCCAGACCTGAGCCAACTCCCCCTGTTTACCATAAGGAGCCATGGATGTTATCGGAGCTATCGGCGAAGCTGAGGGCTGAGTCTGAGAGGGTCGAGGAGTTATTGGACAGAATGGAGGAGAGTGAATGGATGGGAGATGAGGAGACACTCGAGGAGGTGTTAATAGAATGGGGGTAGTGTGAAGAGCGAGAGCAGTTGATTTGGCGTAGTATGCAAGGCATTCGCCCTGAGGTGTGTGTCCCCAGCCCGGTACCACCAGTGCCGACACCCCGCACCAGGCTGTCTCTCTGTCCCATCAACACAGGTGTTCCCGCCTGATTGGGAACCATATTTAGGTAGCCTGGGTTTCACTGTGTGTTGGTGGGTGATTGTTCCGGTCTCTGTGTTTGCACCAGATAGGACTGTTTCGGTTTTCACATTTTCATTATTTTGGTAGTTTTTTCATGTATAGGTTTTCCTTTATTAAAATAACATGAATCATCATAACGCTGCATTTTGGTCCGACTCTCCTTCACACCAAGAGAACCGTTACACATATTTAGGTAGCATGTTTTGTGTTGGGTTTTGTGGGTGATTGTTCCTGTGTTTGTGGCACCAGAGAGGACTGTTTTGGTTTTTTCACAGTTCTTGTTTTGTAGATTGTTGTACTTTCATCTTTATTAAAGATGCACAAAACTAACCACGCTGCATTTTGGTCCGCCTCTCTTTCCCCAGAAAACCATTACAGGTATGTGTATGTATATATGTGTATATATATGCATGTATGGATATATATTTACCCCCAAAAATATGGGGGATTGGAAATGATGCAGACAATTACATTGGAAGCAACATTCTTTCCGCAATATTAAACTGATCCACCCGCTAAAAAAAATATTTAAAAAAATAATTATAACCCAACCCTAGCCTGTGTCATGACTCTCCTGTGAAGATCTGAAGGATCAGGTTAAAGTGGGTTTGCTCTACAGCACCCTCTCTCTCCCGCAGAGGGGGACAGGGGTGAAGTTGGCCGTTTTATGATGGTCGTAAATACCAGCAGGAACTCTCTCTCCCACACAATGAAAGGAAAGTTAAAAGTCCCTTCGTTACAACAGGGAGAGATTTTGTAGTACTGTGACATCCAAGATTGGATAATGAAACAATATTGCTGTAATCTAAAAAGTTGGAAGGGTCTGTGGGTACTTAAATAACAATTATGTCAGATCAGTTGTTTTCGGATCTCATTAAGGATGGTATAACAACAACTTTAACTCTGAATGTGTATTTTTCCCAGTAGTCAGGTTTACATCCAAATGTTGGGGAATTTATAGGATTAAATATAAAACTATTTGTGAGAAGATGAAATGATATCTTAGCCTTCTAAATGAGAAAATGTTTTTCAGGTAAAGTTTATCCAGTCAGTAACCACGCCCACGTGAGCACAGACATTATGCCAAACGTAATTGAATGCCCTTTTTCCCCAAGTGCTTAAAAAAGGACTCGCTGAAGAATTAACATATTAGACCAAAACACGCCTGGTTGCTGCCGGCGTGTGAAGTTGTTCCAGCTGAATATGAACAAGACCAGAAAATGGTAAGACACTCGGAAACTCTCGAGTGAAGACTTCTGATGAACTACTCTCCACAGACAGACCGGCGATTTCAACAGAGAGACAACAAAGACATACAAGCTTAAATATGTGTTGCATTTCTAAATCCGAATGAGGGTTGTTAGGGTGCTGCAAATCTATATTTACGATGGGCGTATTTTCCAAACGTACAGTGCCTTGCGAAAGTATTCGGCCCCCTTGAACTTTGCGACCTTTTGCCACATTTCAGGCTTCAAACATAAAGATATAAAACTGTATTTTTTGTGAAGAATCAACAACAAGTGGGACACAATTATGAAGTAGAATGACATTTATTGGATATTTCAAACTTTTTTAACAAATCAAAAACTGAAAAATTGGGCGTGCAAAATTATTCCGCCACCTTAAGTTAATACTTTGTAGCGCCACCTTTTGCTGCGATTACAGCTGTAAGTCACTTGGGGTATGTCTCTATCAGTTTTGCACATCGAGAGACTGAAATTTCCCATTCCTCCTTGCAAAACAGCTTGAGCTCAGTGAGGTTGGATGGAGAGCATTTGTGAAGAGCAGTTTTCAGTTCTTTCCACAGATTCTCGATTGGATTCAGGTCTGGACTTTGACTTGGCCCTTCTAACACCTGGATATGTTTATTTTTGAACCATTCCATTGTAGATTTTGCTGTATGTTTTGGATCATTGTCTTGTTGGAAGACAAATCTCCGTCCCAGTCTCAGGTCTTTTGCAGACTCCATCAGGTTTTCTTCCAGAATGGTCCTGTATTTGGCTCCATCCATCTTCCCATCAATTTTAACCATCTTCCCTGTCCCTGCTGAAGAAAAGCAGGCCCAAACCATGATGCTGCCACCACCATGTTTGACAGTGGGGATGGTGTGTTCAGGGTGATGAGCTGTGTTGCTTTTACGCCAAACATAACGTTTTGCATTGTTGCCAAAAAGTTCAATTTTGGTTTCATCTGACCAGAGCACCTTCTTCCACATGTTTGGTGTGTCTCCCAGGTGGCTTGTGGCAAACTTTAAACGACACTTTTTATGGATATCTTTAAGAAATGGCTTTCTTCTTGCCACTCTTCCATAAAGGCCAGATTTGTGCAATATACGACTGGTTGTTGTCCTATGGACAGAGTCTCCCACCTCAGCTGTAGATCTCTGCAGTTCATCCAGAGTGATCATGGGCCTCTTGGCTGCATCTCTGATCAGTCTTCTCCTTGTATGAGCTGAAAGTTTAGAGGGACGGCCAGGTCTTGGTAGATTTGCAGTGGGTCTGATACTCCTTCCATTTCAATATTATCGCTTGCACAGTGCTCCTTGGGATGTTTAAAGCTTGGGAAATCTTTTTGTATCCAAATCCGGCTTTAAACTTCTTCACAATAGTATCTTGGACCTGCCCGGTGTGTTCCTTGTTCTTCATGATGCTCTCTGCGCTTTTAACGGATCTCTGAGACTATCAAAGTGCAGGTGCATTTATACAGAGACTTGATTACACACAGGTGGATTGTATTTATCATCATTAGTCATTTAGGTCAACATTGGATCATTCAGAGATCCTCACTGAACTTCTGGAGAGAGTTTGCTGCACTGAAAGTAAAGGGGCTGAATAATTTTGCACGCCCAATTTTTAAGTTTTTGATTTGTTAAAGTTTGAAATATCCAATAAATGTCGTTCCACTTCATGATTGTGTCCCACTTGTTGTTGATTCTTCACAAAAAAATACAGTTTTATATCTTTATGTTTGAAGCCTGAAATGTGGCAAAAGGTCGCAAAGTTCAAGGGGGCCGAATACTTTCGCAAGGCACTGTATGTACAATAAGCCCACTCTCTATCTCTCCCACTCTCTTTCCTGCTCTTTATCTGTCCCCAACCCCTTTCTATTGTCTTCCAAGCCATCAAATCGGGTTAGTCCACTAGGGGCATTGCATTGTGTAATAATCCATGTGTAAGCTATCCTGTTTGTGTGTTTATATACAGTACCTTGCAAAAGTATTCATCCCCCTTGGTGTTTTTTCTATTTTGTTGCATTACAACCTGTAATTTCAATGGATTTTTATGTGGATTTCATGTAATGGACATTCACAAAATAGTCCAAATTGGTGAAGTGAAATGAATAAAATGATTTGCTTCAAATAATATATATATATTTTTTAAACTGAAAAGTGGTGCATGCATATGTATTCACCCCTTTTGCTATGAAGCCCCTAAATAAGATATGGTGCAACCAATTACCTTCAGAAGTCACATAATTAGTTACATTGCACACAGGTGGACTGTATTTAAGTGTCACATGATCTCAGTATATATACACCTGTTCTGAAAGGCCCCAGAGTCTGCAACACCACTAAGCAAGGGGCACCACCAAGCAAGTGGCACCAGGAAGAGCAAGGAGCTCTCCAAACAGATCGGGGACAAAGTTGAGGAGACGTACAGATCAGGGTTGAGTTATAAAGCAACTCTCGCTATATTATGGCAGCATAACTATGAAGATTATCATCACAAATAGTAGGCAGTCCAAAGCATTTGGCTCGACAGAGGTTGAACAGCTAGGTAGCCTACATCTGCGGTACTTACATGATCATTAAGTGTTTAAAAACACAGATCTTTTTTTTGCCCCAATGCAAAACTCAAGTGGGGAGTTACATGATTTTTTCAGGAACTCTGGCTAGTGGCTACGATATGGCAAAAACTATGAAGATTAGCCTACATCATCACACAAAACGCTGATTGTTTTTGCTCTAATGCAGCCTCCTGCTTGTACAACTGCAATATCCGTTACAAATGACAGAGAAGTTAATATAGCCTTCAATAAATGTTTTGGGGAATGTTCGTTGAAATCGGCAAAGTTTTTTTCATGTTCAGAAATATCAGACATAGATAGGCTACATAATCATGGTTCAGAAGAGGGCGAGTAAAGAGAGAAATGTGAAGGAAGATGGTGTAACAGCGTTCTTCGTTTGTTGAAAGAAAGTCGGACCGAAATGCAGCGTGGTTGTTACTCATGTTCTTTAATGAATGAATGGTGACGATACATGAAATAACGTATAAATACAAAAAACAACAAACGGAACGTGAAACTTATTACAGCCTATCTGGTGAACACTACACAGAGACAGGAACAATCACCCACGAAATACAAAGCGAACTCAGGCTACCTAAATACGGTTCCCAATCAGAGGCAACAAGAAGCACCTGACCCTGATCGAGAACCGCCTCAGGCAGCCAAGCCTACACTCGACACACCCCTAATCAACCACAATCCCAATGCCTACAAAAACCCCCAATACGACAACACAATAACCCATGTCACACCCTGGCCTGAACAAATAATTAAAGAAAACACAAAATACTAAGACCAAGGCGTGACAGATGGAGTGTGAGCAGTCGCTACAAAATGTGCAGAAAATAACACATGTGCAGAAGGTGATCCAGATCCTTAGATTTGAGAAAGAGGTTTCGGTAGGGTAGGAGGGGGCTTGGCGAAAACTCCGTATTCGTAGCCACAGCCTTTTTCAAACAGCTCTTACACAAAAAGGGTATTATCATTTTCACAATATCAGTGTTATTTCGACCTCATGTAGTGGAAATATCCCGTTTTCAACTGCAGTGACCATTTAAAGACTTCCTCCAGCAAACTTTTTTTTAAAAAGCAATATTCCAAGCAGAAATACACTAAAGTACACACACTAAAGGGTAAAAGAAAAAGTATGTTTTATTCGACACAACTACAAACTGCAAGGAGTAGGGCATTCAAGGAGTTGGTCTGATAGGGATGCCATGTCATGCCATGTTCGTGAGGATGTTCGTGAGGATAACTGGACCACCTATTGAGATGTTCATTTTGTTAAGTAAATCAGGTGATAAATATTCTGAAAATGAGACTTGGGTAGGACATAGCTTAATGATGATAAGTTATGTAAATGTGTACAGGAGGCAAAACAGTCTCCCTTTCATGTTTGTCACATGGTTGAGCTGTGCACATCAGAGTAGCATTCTAACATATTATCCCTGCCTTCTGACTCCTATTCCTAAAAATATGAGATTCAAGGCAAACCTATGAAAAAAATAACAATTGAGAAAAACAGAGAAACCACAAGGATTCAGGCAAGTGAAGACCAAAAAATACTGGAATACAATCTTAGTCCCCCCCCATCATGTTGGTTCTGAGGAACAAATGTTTGTCAGGACCATGTTGAGAAACTCCAAACAATTCTATGCTGGTGTTAAACCATGTTTGTGCTTGTTTGTATGTGAGAGTATTGGAAAGAAAAGGTGAGATATTCCATGGCTGAGTAATTGTAGTTGCTGCCCTAGTGTCATCTCATTGTTTCAGTGCCATTTTGTGTGACTGGAATTTGTTAGGCCTGAACGCCTCTAGACAAAAATCGGTCACATACATTGTTTAGGCCAAAGTAAGTGGGGGTTGCCATTGTAACAGGGCTGATTTCCTTCCTAACACTAAAGAGAACAACTTCACCATCACAGATGAAATACTTTTTTGGATTGAAATCTTAGAGGATGTGAATGAATTGGTTTTACAGCACTTTCAAAACAACAGGTTGTTATCAGCTAGATAGTATGATGGTGATATATATATATATATATATATATATATATATATATATATATATATATAAAAACAATTATATATACATTTGCTAAAATTTCAAAAAATCTGTTTTTGCTTTGCCATTATGGGCTATTGTGTAGATTTATGAGGGGGGAAAAGCAATTTAATCTATTTAAAAATATGGCTGTAACGTTACAAAATGTGGAAAAATCCAAGAGGTCTGAATACCTTCCGAATTCACTGTACATCTGAGATTAATTATTTGAAATGCAATTGTTGGTTTGTTTTATTACCATGAGCACGTAGACCAGGGGTCTACAACCTTTTCTAGAATGAGAGCTATAAGAAGCTACATGCGAGCTATTCTTTTTCTAGCTTTCAAATAGGAACATTATTATCGTCTCCTCTCCACTGCAACTCTTCACCAGGTCCTTAGTGTACAAGAGAAAGTAGTGTAATATGTTTTCTGTCAATATACCTTGTAAAATAACGTTATTTAAACAACTCTAATGGGAGCCCTATAAAAGTGATTCTTTCCCACAAATGTATATGATTTTTCACTCTCAAAACTATTGTTTATAGAGAAACAACAAAATTGTATGTTCTGAGACCATGTCAATGCTTAAATCACATCATAAGACCCTTTTTCTTTAGGTCTGGGAGGAAATGAATCTAAGCCTAAAATGTCAGTCTGTTGTCGAGAGAATACTTGAGGTACTGCAGGATTACAGGTAAATGATGTGTGAGAGGTTTAACTGTTATGTTTATCTGTCTGTGTTTGAGCTACAGACTTCTGAGTTGTACCATTGGATTTGTCTATTTCTTCTGCATTCGTTTGTACCAATAAATAACAACAGCCGAGGTTCGAATGGTGTTAGTGAGACTCGGTGGATCCTGAATGGTATTTTTACAGAAACGTCTGTAGATTCCAAGTGGTTTGAGCTACAAACGATCTAACATTTTGCTCTCACAAGCTGCACAAATGTTGTTAGAAGGAAAGGGGTTCTTCTACATAGGACATCAAATCATAGGACATCCAAGGACATGGTGTCTATAATACTGTAATGAGCTCCCATAGTCGACTAAGGCAGCCCCCAGTACCTCTCTGATTCAGAGGGGTTGGGTTACATGCGGATGACACATTTCAGTTGAATGCATTCAGTCACAAATTCCAAACTTCACTTCGTTGTCACTGATTAGTTGGATATTAATATACCGTTGAGCATACCATTTCTGTACTTATACCATTCATGTAAATACATTTTTTTTATCAGGTTTATGCTTTGGTGGACCTTATCTTTTTTTATTGACATTTGTCAATAAAACTCATGAATGCAAATTGTTTTGTAATGGTTGTCCTGAAAATAATAGTAAAATGCATAATTGTTAGGCTAAATATAAGTGCTAGACATGCAAATAAATGAAACTCAGATCAATTAAAAGCTGTTTTTACTGGGTTCTCGACTGATAAGGTTAAACTTTGACAGATTTGTGATGTCGGAGGAGGAGAACACTTGGCTTAAACGCTTCCATCAAATCAGGCCTCATCTGAGTGGCTTCAGCTCAGACACGGAGCAGTTCTTTTGCACTTCCTACGGCAAAACATACGATCATCTCAGGGAGTATGTGGCCCAGATATTTTCTGAGTTCGGCATTGGAAGTAAAGTGACATTCGTTACACTTCTACGAAGTGTTGCTACAAGGAACTTTAATCAAGAGTCGGTTACAGATTGCCGAGTCGTGGCCGACCATATGTCTCACTCTACCATAATTTGCCTCGTAATACCAGCCAGGCCCAGTTACTAATTGAGGGACAAATTAATCCATGATCCACTGTTAAATAAATGAAGTGTATTACTTTAAAATTCACCCGTGTATGTGTGTGTCATTTGGTCACAGTTGAGTAGTTATGGAGACCTGGGGGTCTGAAGTTCCAGGTAGCCTGTGGATCGATGAGTGAGAAGTGGGACTCATTGATTTGCATTGGGTTCCCAGGCGCAATTCCAGGACCAGCCACAAGTCGGCACCAGGGAACCTTTGTAAATCATTAGTTCTCAAGTGCTATTCCAGGACCGGCCAAAGGGTGGCACCTGGGAACCCAATGTAAATCAATGAGAGAGCTTGGCTGAAAAACGACTAACTTTCGCCCCCAGAGACTAAGTCCAGCCGTGCACAGGGTGGCCGGATGGGTGGGGGATGGGGGAAATGTCTCCAGGGGCCCTCAGGGGTGGGGTAGGGCTCCATGGCCGGGTTGGGGGAGACCCCTTAACACCCCTATACGGGACCAGACACCGGAGGACACAACTTGTCGTTCTAGGCCGTTTTAACCATGGGCACCTGGGAACCCAATGTAAATCAATGAGAGCGCTTGGCTGAAAAACGAGAGTCCCACTTCTCTCTCATCGCAGTCCAGCTGTGCACAGGGTGACTGAATGGGTTACCAGGTGTGACAGTATTCCCTGGAACTACAGACCTCCAGGCCTATAGGCCTCCTGGCCTACACTCCCAGTCTGCCTGCCTGCCATCTCCCTGGGCCTGAGAGTGTTTAGCTTCCTGCCTTGACCATCCTGAACTCCAGACCTATAGGCCTACACTCCCAGCCCGCCTGCTTGCCCTCTCTCTGGGCCTGAAAGTGGAGGAAAAATAGCAGAGTCACACTTCTCATGACCTTCCTGACCTCCAGGCCTCCACACCTATTCTCCCTACCCAGGTCAACACCCCTCTCTCTGGGCATGCGTCCCTGCCGGGGCTTACCCACCTCCATAACTTCACCCACCAGGCGAACCGGGGAACCCACACTTAAGCACCCCTCCCCGGACACTAAGATGTCTATAAACCTGCTTTCACGAATAACGTGCACCTGGTAACATAAAATAGGCTTTGTGCACCTGGTTACCCGAAACTGTCTCTGTGCTCCTGGTGACCTGAAACAGGCTCTTTGCATCTGGTGACCCGACTGCTTTTCCACTCAGAAAGTCCGCACATATGGGTTGCCAGGTGCTGGTGGAACCTTCTACTTTAGTCTCACCCTTTACTCACCTGCCTGCCCTCTCACTCTGGCCCCTGACCCCTGGCCCTTCTGCGTGCACCTGGTGACCCGTCCACTTTTCTGCTCAGAGACTAAGTCCACACCTGGGTTACCAGGTGCTGGTGGACCTTTCACCCCGCGTCTCCTCCTCTACACTTCTGCTTCCCTCTCACAGACTGGCCTCTGACCCATATAGTGTGTACTTGGTAACCCAAGTATTCTTTAAAAAAAACGTTGGTTTTAGTCAGAGCTAAGGCCCATTTCAGGTCATGTTTTAGTTTTATAGGACGGCAGTAGGTCAGTTTGGAGCCCAAACCCAAGCGATGATAGAGAGGGAAGTGGGGGTGTGAGCCCCCTACCCTACCCAGCCGACTGGAAGTCTGACAAACTGCTAAAGTTGACTTCCAGACTGTATTAAGTGTTGATATAGGCTTTTCCCTATGACACAAAACATTTAAAACAACAATGTGAGGAAGACCTGGCATAAGCTATTGGTGATTATGAATGGATACAGATATGTTTGAATGCCCAGTCATGTTCATATAATCTCAGACATAAATTACTGCATTTTAAGGCCATGCATAGAATGTACTATTATATGCCAGTGAAACTGAATTACCTGCACTCGGAAATGTCATTCCTCTGCTGGAGGTGTAAAACACAAAATGGGTCATACTTGCACACACTGCCATCATTTCTAGGACGTGCAGTAAAGCCTGCAGTGAGCGTGTGTCCAAAATAGCCCCTCTCTAGCCAGGGCAGTGGTCAAATTTATTGGATGGAATAGAGAAAATATGCCACTATAAGTCACATTAGCGCACTTTAGCAACAACCGTCCCGGTATAGGGACACCCTTCCCGTAGAGGCTAAATCTACTGGAGATAGTTATCTTGTTGTGTCTGCTTGGTTTGGGTGGATGCAGGTTGTGTACAGTGCAGGCAACCTTTGAGAATAGTTTTTTAAACTGGTGAATGTTAGTACAGCTGTAGCAGTAAACAGGCAATAACAAGGTAAAGGAGATGAATGAATAAATTGTTTAACTCTAACCTATTTTTCTGGAATTTGTCTTCAACATAAAATCATCTGCTTCTCCTCCACCAGTGAAAGCATGAGGGTGAACAAGCAGTACTTCAGATATTTTGTCTTTGTATTGCCTAACCCTTATGATAGTAGATCATTTGAAAGATCAAGCTTTGTGGTCAGATTGATAAATAAATCATCCTGCCTGGTCTAGCTGGTTTGCGACTTTGCTTCTTACAGGCATATATGATCAGTTATGGACTATCAGATATTAAATTGTTACTTGTTATCTCAAATTTTATAGTGAAAACCTTAGGATTACAACATGTGACTTTGTCATCTTGCAAACAGGTTGATAACTTGTAGCTACACAATTTTTATTTATTTATTTATTTATTTTACACTTATTTTTCAGAGTAAATAACTCACGGACACTAGAGAAGTTTTAACCAAGTTTAATTCTGCCCAAAGGTTCTGTACAGCTGTAATCAGACAACCTAACATTTGTCCCATCCATACAAATACTGAAGGGGGGACCGGTGCGACTGCAGTGGTTGGCTGAGGTGGACAGGGCTTTTGGTCACCTGAGGGCTCTGTTTTCCCTCGGCTCCCATGCTGGCTCATCCGGATCTCTCTTTGGCGTTCATAGAGGAGGTAGACACGTCCGAGGCTGGGATAGGAGCCGCGCTCGGGTACGCCACCAAAGCTCCGCCCCTGTGCTTTCTTTTCGAAGAAGCTCAGCCGGGTGAGTGAAATTATGATGTGGGGGACCGGGAGCTGTTGGCTGTTGTCAAGGCTCTGAAGGCATGGCGACATTGGCTTGATGGGGCTAAACACCCTTTTCTCATCTGGACTGACCACCGCAATCTGGAGTACATCCGGGCGGCTAGGAGACTGAATCCTCGCCAGGCAAGGTGGGCCATGTTATTTACCCGTTTTGTTTTCACCCTGTCCTACAGACAAGATTCCCAAAATGCTAAGGCAGATGCATTGTCCCGGATGTATGACACAGAGGAACAGTCAATAGATCACACTCACATATTTCCGGCCTCTTGCCTGGTGGCACTGGTGGTGTGGGAGCTGGACGCGGACATTGAGCGGGCGTTGCGTACCACTACCCTCCAGTTTCCAGCTACGTTCTGTCTGCTGTCCGCGACCATTTGATCTATTGGGCCCACACGTCACCCTCCTCTGGTCATCCTGGCCTCGGTCGGACGGTGCGCTGTCTTAGTGGGTCTCGGTCAGCCTTACCTTGGGTTTTTACCCCGAGAGTAACGGGCAGGTGGAGAGAGTTAACCAGGATGTGGGTAGGTTTCTGCGGTCTTATTGCCAGGACCGGCCGGGGGAGTGGGTGGCGTTCATCCCCTGGGCAGAGATGGCCCAAAACTCGCTACGCCACTCCTCCACTAACCTCTCCCCTTCCAGTGCGTACTGGGGTATCAGCCGGTTCTGGCACCTTGGCATCAGAGCCAGATCGAGGCTCCTGCGGTGGACGAATGGTTTAAGCGCTTGGAGGAGACTTGGGACGCCGCTCATGTGCACCTGCAACGGTCCTTGAGGCGTCAGAAGGCGAGCGCCGACCACCACCGCAGTGAGGCCCCGGTGTTCACACCAGGGCCTCAACCCGAAACCTGGCTCTCGACCCGAGACCTGCCCCTCCACCTCCTCTGCAGGAAGCTGGGCCCGCGGTTTGTCCTGAGGAGACTGAACAAGGTGTGCTACAGGTTACAGCTCCCCAAGATTACCCCATTAACCCCTCATTCCATGTGTCTCTCCTCAGGTCGGTGTTGGCATGTCCACTCCAGGAGTCTGAGGTGCGGGAGGTTCCTCCGCCCCCTCTGGACATCGAGGGGCCCCCGGCGTATGCTGTTCGAGCCATACTGGACTCAAGGCGTCGGGCAAGGGGCCTTCAGTACCGCGTGGAGTGGGAAGGGTACGGTCCGGAGGAGAGATGCTGGGTGCCGGTGGAGGATGTTTTGGACCCTTCGTTGCTGCGGGAGTTCCACCGTCTCCATCCGGATCGCCCTGTGCCTCGTCCCCCTGGGTCGTCCCATCCGTCGAAGTTGGTCCCTCTCCTTGTTCGGGCGGCATTCGGCAGTCGACGTCACCGGCTTTCTAGCCATCGCCGATCCACTTTTAATTTTTCCATTTGTTTTGTCTCTGTTTGACACACCTGGTTTCAATTCCCCAATTACATGTTCATTATTTAACCCTCTGTTTTCTCCATGGTTTTTGTGCGTGATTGTTTTATGTATGTTCAGTCCATTATTGTGGGCTTGGTATTACGACATGTTATTGGACATTTTGAGTACAGTTACTTGTGTTACTCATCTCTGCTGTCCTGCGACTGACTCCTCTGCACCAGCTACACCCAGACCACTACATGAACAATAGCAGCCTGATGTTCAATTCATATAAACTTGGAAATGACCAATAAATGTATAAACAATGATAATAAAACATGAATATGAAAACTAAGAAATGATAATAAAATATGACTTAAACAAACAAACAAACAATGAACAAACAGTAGAAATTCAGAGACTTATGGCCTCCGATCTATGATCACACAACAAAATGCCATTCCAGTTGAATCTGCGGTGTCCTTCAGTGGCAGATGGGGCAGCTTTTATTATCTCCCCTTCTGGTTCCTAAGATAGCACAAGACTTGGAAAGCAACAAAAAACACAACAGTATTAACAATGTGATAAGCTATGCATAATTATATATGCATGAAAACCAAAGTCTGAAACAATGACAATTCCCACTCTCTCTTCACCTGACTCTATGCCTCCAGGATACTTTCCTGCTGGGTTCCACAAAAATGAAAGCTCTAAAAAGCTTACTCATGCTTTCACCCAGTCTTCCCCTTTAGACCCCAGGTTCCGAGAAGTGTTCCCAAGTCATGTCATTTTCACTTCTCCATTTCATCTGATAGGCACAACACCTGATATGCAAGTGTGTATCCCTAATCCACGTCCCATCCTCGTGAGGTAACTTAGCACTGTATCTGCTTCCACATCAATGCCTTCAACATATTGTTCACAGTACAATTACCCCTGTATACTCTATCATATGATGCAAAGCAGCTAAACCCCAATCCAACCATGATGTTTATCCTTTTAGGGATAGGGGGCAGCATTTTCACTTTGGATGAATTGCGTGCCCATAGTGAACTGCCTCCTACTCTGTCCCAGATGCTAATATATGCATATATTATTACTATTGGATAGAAAACACTCAGAAGTTTCTAAAACTGTTTGAATTATGTCTGTGAGTATAACAGAACTCATAGGGCAGGCAAACTTCCAAACAGGAAGTGGAAATTCTGGGGCTGGTTGATTTAACTCATCGCCTATTCACATCCCAGTAAGATATGGATCTGTTCGCACTTCCTACGCCTTCCACTAGATGTCAACAGTCAGTAGAACGGGAATGAAGCCTCTAGTGTGATGTTGGATCGGATGGGAGGGGATGGGTCAGTGGTCTGGCAGAATGCCAGTTCCTGGTTGAGCACATTACTCTTGATATCGCCTTGAGTTCCATTACTCTGTACACAAAAACGAATGCTCCGGTTGGAACGTTATTGGATATATATGATAATAACATCCTGAAGATTGATTCTCTACTTAGTTTGACCAGTTATTCAACCTGGAATATAACTTTTTGAAGTTTTCGTCCAAGTTCGCCTGGATCAGCGCCAGCTTTTGGACATGTGAGCTAAACGTGCTAGCAAAAGTAGCTAATTGGACACTAGTAATGGACATTATCGAACAAAACAACGATTTATTGCTGAACTAGGATTCCTCGCACTGCGTTCTGATGAAAGATCATCAAAGGTAAGGGAATATTTATGATGTAATTTCGTATTTCTGTTGACTCCAACATGGCGGAGAAATATTGTTACGTCTGAGCGCCGTCTCAGATTATTGCATGGTATGCTTTTTTCGTAAAGTTTTAAAATAATCGGTTGCATTAAGAACCAGTGTATCTTTAGTTATATGTAAAACATGTTTCTTTCGTCAAAGTTTATGATGAGTATTTCTGTTATATGACGTGGCTCTCTGTAATTACTCTGGATATTTTGGAGGCATTTCTGAACATGGTGCCAATGTAAACTGAGATTTGTGGATATAAATATACATATTATCGAACAAAACATAAATGTATTGTGTAACATGATGTCCTATGAGTGTCATCTGATGAAGATTATCAAAGGTTAGTGATTAATTTTATCTGTAATTCTGCTTTTGTGACTCTATCTTTGGCTGGGAAAAATGGCTGTGTGTTTTTTTGGATTTGGTGGTGATCTAACATAAATATATGTTGTGTTTTCGCTGTAAAACATTTTAAAAATCGGACACGATGGGTAGATTAACAAGATGTTTATCTTTCATTTGCTGTATTGGACTTGTTAATGTGTGAAAGTTAAATATTTCCCAAAAATATTTTGGAATTTCCCGCGCTGCCTTTTCAGCTGAATGTTGTTGGGGGGGGTTCCGTTAGCGGATCGTGTGTCCTAGACAGGTTATAGTAGTTCCCAGACCCAACACATCTTACAGTGGAATCTAGTCTCTCTCTCGCTCCGCTTCCTGTGTCATGGTGTCTTCACTCACCCATTATGCAATTGGACCTCACATAAATGTGAAAACTATGCACCCCCCAAGGAGAGGCATGACGATCTTAACCACTGCAGGTACTGTACGGAGTAGTGTGTCTCTCAAATCAATGCTGTTCCATGCCTGCTATCTCTTGATGTACACTCAATTTCCAGAATTCAGCTCATGCCCTTGGTTATATCTCTGCTTTCACCTGAGGATATGCACACTGCAACACATGGGTTATTTCCTGACAACATAATGTGATATTTGAATAACCGCATCCCATGTCCTCCCATTGGTCCCCTAGTTACCAGTAACCAATCCATGTGACATGAGTTATCATAACTGATATCCCAACAATGTTACTAAAGTAACCATTGCTACTTCCAACATGGCCCATGACTATAGTCTCACAATACCCCTAATTTGTGCAGTAGTCCAATTCCATGCTATCAATATAGCATCCTACGCTACTAATACTGCTCCTTCAGTTACTCTCCCTACAGCGCCTCTGCCGTGAGAATACCTCCTGCATGTAATCCGTCAAATGTTCGCCAGCTGTTAGAAATTGGAGACAAACAAAATGAGTTGGGAATAATATCCAACCTAACAAAACTCTGAGTCATAGGTATCCGGAAAGTGTACCATAATGTCTGAAATACCATCACTATCTCTTCTACTCTCACCATGATCTAGGTATGTGTAATGTTCAATTAAATCCCCATATTGTGTATAGTTAGCTGTCCTCCCTCTTCTATGAGCTATCTCCTGTAACAATATACAGTCTCTGGGGATGATACTCCTCTATCATTACATCTAACCCATAACACACTATACTCCTAATGCATTTTCTACAGTTATAAACATACTAACACATTCTCGAATACATCATTCCCTCCTCTGGAACAATGAACACTCTTATATTCCACGAAAGCTAAAAACATATTTACTTGAAAAGAAAAGATAAACAAAGTACTCAGCACCACTCATTGATGCGATGTAACATAGAAACTCTGAATACAGGGTAAAACAAAATGAAACTTTCATGGTTGTCCCAAGCTATCATCCAGTGAGTCTCGCAAACAAACTCTCTCTCTCGCTGTATCCCAATCACAACGAAAACATTTAATAAATTATCCAACCCGAATTTAGAAGGACTGACCTCAGTGCTTACTTTGAGTCTAGAGCTCGAATTCCAGTTTACCAACTTAGCACAGATCATCCCTGTTAGAACACACATTTATAAACAACTTTTATTATAGTTATTTTTATTATAACTCTTCTCAATACAGGCCCCCGTTGTCCGTGTTTTTCTGTCATGATGGGCCTGGTAAAGAAAGATCAGTATCTCAATGCATTCTTAGTCTAAATAGTTAGCAGGGTGTATACCACCACCAAATTAAATCAAATGTATTTATATAGCCCTTCGTACATCAGCTGATATCTCAAAGTGCTGTACAGAAACCCAGCATAAAACTGCAAACAGCAAGCAATGCAGGTGTTTAAGCACGTTGGCTAGGAAAAACTCCCTAGAAAGGCCAAAACCTAGGAAGAAACATAGAAAGGAACCAGGCTATGAGGGGTGGCCAGTCTTCTTCTGGCTTTGCCGGGTGGAGATTATAACAGAACATGGCCAAGATGTTCAAATGTTCATAAATGACCAGCATGGTCAAAAAATAGGTCTGGGACAGGTAGCACGTCCGGTGAACAGGTCAGGATTCCATAGCCACAGGCAGAACAGTTGAAACTGGAGCAGCAGCACGGCCAGGTGGACTGGGGACAGCAAGGATCATCATGCCAGGTAGTCCTGAGGCATGGTCCTACGGCTCAGGTCCTCAGAGAGAGAGAAAGAAAGAGAGAAAGAAAGAGAGAATTAGAGAGAGCATACTTAAATTCACACAGGACACCGGATAAGACAGGAGAAGTACTCCACGTATAACAAACTGACCCTAGCCCCCTGACACATAAACTACTGCAGCATAAATACTGGAGGCTGAGACAGGAGGGGTCATCCGATGGCCCCATCCGTTGATACCCCCGGACAGGGCCAAACAGGAAGGAAAAAACCCCACCCACTTTGCCAAAGCACAACCCCCACACCACTAGAGGGATATCTTCAACCACCAACTTACCATCCTGAGACAAGTCCGAGTATAGCCCACAAAGATCTCCGCCAAGGCACAACCCAAGGGGGGCGCAAACCCAGACAGGAAGATCACATCAGTGACTCAACCCACTCAAGTGACGCACCCCTCCTAGGGACGGCATGAAAGAGCACCAGTAAGCCAGTGACTCAGCCCCTGCAATAGGGTTAGAGGCAGAGAATCTCAGTGGAAAGCGGGGAACCGGCCAGGCAGAGACAGCAAGGGCGGTTCATTGCTCCAGAGCCTTTCCGTTCACCTTCACACTCCTGGGCCAGACTACACTCAATCATATGACCCACTGAAGAGATGAGTCTTCAGTAAAGACTTAAAGGTTGAGACCGAGTTTGCATCTCTCACGTGGGTAGGCAGACCATTCCATAAAAATGGAACTCTATAGGAGAAAGCCCTACCTCCAGCTGTTTGCTTAGAAATTCTAGGGACAATTAGGAGGCCTGCGTCTTGTTACCGTAGTGTAAGTGTAGGTATGTACAGCAGAACCAAATCAGAGAGATAGGTAGGAGCAAGCCCATGTAATGCTTTGTAGGTTAGCAGTAAAACCTTGAAATCAGCCCTTGCCTTGACAGGAAGTGTAGGGAGGCTAGCACTGGAGTAATATGATCAAATTTTGGGGTCCTAGTCAGGATTCTAGCAGCCGTATTTAGCACTACCTGAAGTTTATTTAGTGCTTTATCTGGGTAGCCGGAAAGTAGAGCATTGCAGTAATCTAACCTAGAAGTAACAAAAGCATGGATACATTTTTCTGCACCATTTCTGAACAGAAAGTTTCTGATTTTTGCAATGTTACGTAGATGGAAAAAAGCTGTCCTTGAAACAGTCTTGATATGTTCATCAAAAGAGAGATCAGGGTCCAGAGTAACACCGAGGTCCTTCACAGTTTTATTTTAGACGACTGTACAACCATTAAGAGTAATTGTCAGATTCAACAGAAGATCTCTTTGTTTCTTGGGACCTAGACCAAGCATCTCTGTTTTGTCTGAGTTTAAAAGTAGAACGTTTGCAGCCATCCACTACCTTATGTCTGAAACACAGGCTTCCTACGAGGGCAATTTTGGGGCTTCACCATGTTTCATTGAATGTACAGCTGTGTGTCAGCTGCATAGCAGTGAAAGTTAACATTATGTTTTCGATTTGACATCCCCAAGAGGTAAAATATATAGTGAAAACAATCATGGTCCTGAAACGGAACCTTGAGGAACACCAAAATGTACAGTCTATTTGTCAGAGGGCAAACCATCCACAGAGACAAACTGATATCTTTCCGACAGATAAGATCTAAACCAGGCCAGAACTTGTCCGTGTAGACCAATTTGGGTTTCCAAACTTTCCAAAAGAATGTGGTGATCGATGGTATCAAAAGCAGCACTAAGGTCTAGGAGCACGAGGACAGATGCAGAGCCTCGGTCTGATGCCATTAAAAGGTAATTTACCACCTTCACAAGTGCAGTCTCAGTGCTATGATGGGGTCTAAAACCAGACTGAAGCATTTCCTATACATTGTTTGTATTCAGGAAGGCAGTGAGTTGCTGCACAATAGCCTTTTCGATATAGGCCGATAGTTTTTTATATTTTCTGGGTCAAGGTTTTCAAGAGAGGCTTTATTACTGCCACTTTTAGTGAGTTTGGTACACATCCGGTGGATAGAGAGACGTTTATTATGTTCAACATAGGAGGGCCAAGCACAGGAAGCAGCTCTTTCAGAAAGTTTAGTTAGAATAGGGTCCAGTATGCAGCTTGAAGGTTTAGAGGCCATGATTATTTTCATCATTGTGTCAAGCGATATAGTACTAAAACACTTGAGTGTCTCTCTTGATCCTAGGTCCTGGCAGAGTTGTGCAGACTCAAGACAACTGAGCTTTGAAGGAATACGCAGATTTAAAGAGGAGTCCGTAATTTGCTTTCTAATAATCATGATCCTTTCCTCAAAGAAGTTCATGAATTTATCACTGCTGAAGTGAAAGCCATCCTCACTTGGGGAATGCTCCTTTTTAGTTACCTTTGCGACAGAATCAAAAATAAATTTTGGATTGTTCTTATTTTCCTCAATTAAATTGGAAAAAATAGTATGATTGAGCAGCAGTAAGGGCTCTTCGATACTGCACGGTACTGTCTTTCCAAGCTAGTCGCCATTTCCGTTCCAAATTTCTGGAAGCTTGCTTTAGACTCGGGTATTTTCTGTATACCAGGGTGCTAGTTTCTTATGAGAAATGTTTTTAGTTTTCAGGTGTGCAATTGCATCTAGGGTATTGTGCAAGGTTAAATTGAGTTCCTCAGTTAGGTGGTTAACTGATTTTTGTACTCCGACGTCCTTGCATAGGCAGAGGGAGTCTGTAAGGGCATCAAGGAATCTTTGTGTTGTCTCTGAATTTATAGCACGACTTTTGATGCTCCTTAGTTGGGGTCTGAGCAGATTATTTGTTGCAATTGCAAACGTAATAAAATGGTGGTCCAATAGTCCAGGATTATGAGGAAAAACATTAAGATCCACAACATTTATTCCATGGGACAAAACTAGGTCCAGAGTATGACTGTGACAGTGAGTAGGTCCAGAGACATGTTGGACAAAACCCACTGAGTCGATGATGGCTCCGAAAGCCTTTTGGAGTGGGTCTGTGGACTTTTCCATGTGAATATTAAAGTCACCAAAAATTAGAATATTATCTGTTATGACTACAAGGACCGATAGAAATTCAGGGAACTCAATGAGGAACACTGTATGTCCCAGGAGGTCTGTAAACAGTAGCTATAAAAAGTGATTGAGTAGGCTGCATAGATTTCATGACTAGAAGCTCAAAAGACGAAAACGTCATTTTTTTTGTTGGTAAATTGAAATTTGCTATCGTAAATGTTAGCAACACCTCCGCCTTTGCGGGATGCACGTGGGATATGGTCACTAGTGTAACCAGGAGGTGAGGCCTCATTTAACACAGTAAATTCATCTGGCTTAAGCCATGTTTCAGTCAGGCCAATCACATCAAGATTATGATCAGTGATTAGTTCATTGACTATAATTTCCCTTGAAGTAAGGGATCTAACATTAAGTAGCCCTATTTTGAGATGTGAGGTATCACTATCTCTTTCAATAATGACAGGAATGGAGGAGTTCTTTATCCTAGTTAGATTGCTAAGGCGAACACCTGCATGTTTAGTTTTGCCCATCCCAGGTCGAGGCACAGACACGGTCTCAATGGGGATAGCTGAGCTGACTACACTGACTGTGCTAGTGGCAGACTCCACTAACCTGGCAGGCTGGCTAACATTGTGGAGCTAGAGGAGTTAGAGCCCTGTCTATGTTGGTAGATAAGATGAGAGCACCCCTCCAGCTAGGATGGAGTCCATCACTCCTCAGCAGGCCAGGCTTGGTCCTGTTTGTGGGTGAGTCCCAGAAAGAGGGCCAATTATCTACAAATTCTATATTTTGGGAGGGGCAGAAAACAGTTTTCAACCAGCGATTGAGTTGTGAGACTCTGCTGTAGAGCTCATCACTCCCCCTAACTGGGAGGGGGCCAGAGACAATTACTCAATGCCGACACGTCTTTTTAGCTGATTTACACGCTGAAGCTATGTTGCACTTGGTGACCTCTGACTCTTTCCTCCTAACATCGTTGGTGCCGACGTGGATAACAATATCTCTATACTCTCTACACTCGCCAGTTTTAGCTTTAGCCAGCACCATCTTCAGATTAGCCTTATTAACGTCGGTAGCCCTGCCCCCTGGTAAACAGTGTATAATCGCTGGATGATTCGTTTTAAGTCTAATACTGCGGGTAATGGAGTCGCCAATGACTAGGGTTTTCAATTTGTCAGAGCTAATGGTGGGAAGCTTCAGCGTCTCAGACCACGTAACGGGAGGAGTAGAGACAAGAGAAGGCTCGGCCTCAGACTCCCACTATGCTTAATGGGGAAAACCGGTTGAAAGTTTCTGTCGGCTGAATGAGCAACACCGGTTGAGTATTTCTACAGCATTTCCCTCCAGAAACGATGAGAAAGTTGTCCGGCTGCGGGGACCGTGCGAGGGGATTTATACTAACGTTACTATCTGGACTTACTGGTGGCACAGACGCTGTTTCATCCTTTCCTTCATTGAAATTACCCTTGCCTAACGATTGCATCTGAAGCTGGGCTTGCAGCATAGCTATCTTCGCCGTAAGACGATCGTTCTCCTGTATATTATGAGTACAGCGACTGCAATTAGAAGGCATCATGTTAATGTTACTACTTAGCTTCGGCTGTTGGAGGTCCTGACAAACCACGTCCAGATAAAGCGGAGTGAAAAAGTTGAATGAAAAAAAGTTGAGTGAGGGAAAAAACAAAAATATATAAACTGTAATTAAAAAGTAAAAAAAGTAAAAACCGTGAAGTTGTCAGGTAGCAAAGTAAGGTTGGCAACAAAACTTACAGCAACACGTAAAACAAGTCTGCAAGTTGTGACCGGAAATGGTGTCAGCAACAGTCACCACCCCCCTCTTTACTTCAGCCGGCACTTATCATTCTAGCGTGTCTTCTTCAGATATCGTTTACAGTTCATTTTCCCAACGGCACATGTAACTTTTGCCTGTCACAATTATAATATCCAAGTAGATACTTCCGTTCCTCCCACATACACGAGTCTCTCACCCGAGCTTGTTCTCTCTCTCCACACGCGCTCTCAGCACTCCGGCCCTGGTTTATGGCTCAGACTAAGATAGAAGTGGTAAAAGTCACTGTCTCTCATTGCACGCCTTTGTCGTTCTTTCTTCAGCCGGTTAGGGAGGGTTTTGAGGTTGACACACCCTGTCTATGGTCAAATTATTTCTACCACGCATTAAAACACGATCTGACGTCACCTTCCATGTTAACCTCAAAAAAAGCACAGAACATAACAACAGTTAAGTTCATTACATTTCTGTTTCAGGAAACCAGACAAACATTGACTATATGACGAATTATGACATGAACCTTTTCTTAATAACATCTCTAAGACAAATGTAAAAAAAACATAACATAATGTTACTGCTAAAAAAAACATTTTCTAAAGGAGTCCATACTCCCTTATTCTACTGGCGACCTCTAGGAAGAGTTACCAGATCATGAAGAGAACACCCTAACCCCTCACAGAATTCCCACACCACGATCCCAATCTGGTGAAATTTATATCAGAACAAAAACACAACATGAAATTAGCAATACATATATCACAGTCCATTTGAAGTTACTGTCATCCCTTATATAGCATATATTTTCCTTTCTATATACAGCCTGAACACAGTACCACTGTATAAGTACCCCGAAAACCAGGACCTCAGGGAACTGGTCATTTACCCCTTTCAAACACGTAATAAAAAAACAACATGTTAAATAAAAAATAAACCAATTCGCTAAACAATTTAGAATTACAACTCCTTACAACTCCCTATGGAAATAATAATAATCTCCTAAAGTAATGGTACAATTTGGATAGAAAATTATGTTTCTCATGAATTTTATAATGACCCCCCCCCCCCGTCTATTTAATTCCCAATGAAACAGAAGCGCACATTTTATCAATACGCTCCCGTTCCCAGGCCTTCTGTAGTAAAGTACTGGTGTTACACTTTCTGGGTTTATCGTTATGCATTTTCTGTTGATTGAATTCTGACATCAAAACGAAGGTATATTGAGGTTTTGATTCTGGCTTTATGTCCTTGCGCCAAGTCATAATTGCCTCCTTGAATTCTTTATTTGATTTGAGTTCTCCGTCAGCAGGAAAATGTTGTCCAATTTGATCTAATTTGCTAAATTTATCCCATATTCCAGCCACATTGGCAGAATGCTTGTCTGCTTCGTTTTCCCATTTTACAGGGAGAAACGGGACCGATTGTCTATTTTCTAAGACAGCACTACACAGCACTAAAAATTAATTACAAAGGCAGACTAAGTAAACGGAGCACAGAGATATATACACACAAAATCTTTCCCTCAGCCATTACATGCGGAAACGTTCAGGGGACTGCATGGTGGACGTCCCACAACTTTCCAAAATGCCGTCATTATTTTACTTTTTTGGCTGCTGGTCTCCCTACCTCCCAGTTCCCCAAGACATCCAACCAGAACCAGAACAAATAGCAGGCCAAACTATCCCTCTCAGCACTTCCTGGACTGCGCAAAAATGCAAATGCTTTCCGTTTGAGTTATATTAGGTTTTATTTTCATCGTTTTTTGTGTTCTCTTCCCCAGATAATAATTAATTGGACTTGGCACTTAATACCTTGTTGTAACGGTTTTCTTGACTTGAAGGAGAGGCGGACCAAAGCGCAGCGTGGTTATTTTGATTCATGTTTAATAAAGGACTTCACATGAACAAACTGACAAAAACAAGAAACGTGAAAACCCAAAACAGTCCTATCTGGTGTAAACACAGAGACAGGAACAATCACCCACATTGTGGGGCTACCTAAGGCTACCTAAGTATGATTCTCAATCAGAGACAACTAATGACACCTGCCTCTGATTGAGAACCATACTACACCAGCGCCATCAGAGCCACCAGTGCCGCCAGTCTGCAAGGGGCCGGCACTGGCGGCTCCTTGCAGACTGGCGGCACTGGTGGCTCTGATGGCGCTGGGCAGACGGGTAGCTCAGGCGGCGCTGGGCAGACGGGCGACTGTGATGGCGCTGGGCAGACGGGTAGCTCAGGCGGCGCTGGGCAGACTGGTGACTCCGGCAGCGCTGGAGAGGAGGAAGGCTCCGGCAGCGCTGGACAGGCGGGAGCACCTGTAAAGAGGAGAAGGAGAGACAGCCTGGTGCGGGGGGCTGCCACCGGAGGGCTGGTGCGTGGAGGTGGTACCGGATAGACCGGACCGTGCAGGCGCACTGGAGCTCTTGCGCACCGAGCCTGCCCAACCTTACCTGGTTGAATGCTCCCGGTCGCCCTGCCAGTGCGGCGAGGTGGAATAGCCCGCACTGGGCTATGCAGGCGAACCGGGGACACCATGCGCAAGGCTGGTGCCATGTAATGTCATGGCACTTGGCTCGATGCCCACTCTAGCCTGGCCGATACGTGGAGCTGGTATGTACCGCACCGCGCTATGCACCCGCACTGGGGACACCGTGCGCTCCACAGCATAACACGGTGCCTGCCCGGTCTCTCTCTCCCTCCGGAAAGCACAGGAAGTTGGCTCAGGTCACCTACCTGGCTTCGCCATACTTCCTGTGTGCCGCCCCCCCAAGGAATTTTTGGGGCTGCCTCTCGGGTTTCCTTGCCAGCCTGCCGTGCTAGCTCCTCATAATGCCGCCTCTCTGCTTTCGCTGCCTCCAGCTCGGCTTTGGGGCGGCAATATTCCCCTGGCTCTGCCCAGGGTCCTTTCACGTTAAGGATCTCCTCCACCTGCCTCTGATTGAGAACCATACTAGGCCGAAACATAGAAATACCCAAATCATAGAAAAACAAAAATAGACTGCCCACCCCAACTCACGCCCTGACCATACTAAATAATGACAAAACAAAGGAAATAAAGGTCAGAACGTGACACTTGTATTATAACATATACCATAAACGTCTGTGAACCTATTACTGGAGAATACGTACAGGACTTCATGTCCTATTCCAGTACTTCCTCAAATATCACTATTAATGATAACACACATCATCAAAATGATTCACACTTGTCTTCCTATTTCCACATACTCTGCCATGGTTCACCACCCCAACAGGGCACACAACTAACCTTCCATTCACACTTTTATGGCCAATACAACTAGGCTCTCACCCCGTTATAGCTATGCAGGAACCAACCCCGCTGGTATTTACCCCCTAGGACTCACCCTTTGCAGGTTCCAGCCTGCGTGGGCTTACCTTCCGGGACTATAAATTAATAGTAATTACAGGTATTAATCCACTGGGATTTACTATTGACTTTATAGTACTAACAGGAACCAACCTACTAGGAAGTTACCCCCTAGGACTTACCATACAGGTACCAGCCTGTATGAGTTTACCGTCCGGGCCTTACCATTTACTATAAAGCTACGACCGGTCATACAGAATGGGCTTACATAATTAAACTCAGGCTCTCCAGGTCCGTATCCCATAATTAGTTCAGCCAACTATTCTCATCTCCCCAAGATGTAAAAATGAGTGGAAACCAATATAGGAACTAGCTTACCTTGTTTGTCGCCAGCTCTGCTCCACTGATCTGGACTATTTGGTTTGACTACAAATCGTGGTGAACTCCTGGCAAGCTTGCCATCTGTTAGGTTCTTATTTTTCAGTGGTAACTCACGGACACTAGAGAAGTTTTAACCAAGTTTAATTCTGCCCAAAGTTTCTGTACAGCTGTAATCAGACAACCCAACATTTGTCCCATCCAGATATTTATATCCCACTTAAGACACTCCTCCTTCTCTCCAATCCTTACATGTTATGGCTCTACAGGAAGCTAATAAAGAGGGTAACAGGATACCAAACATTTATTACTCTCTTCAGAGAATCTGTCCTCACATCCTGCCCTCGACCCCTCCTTCGTCTAATCCACAGATATCCATCTGTCTTCCCTATATCAACACGTCGCTCTCCTCTCCTCCATCAAACACATTCCAAAGCCTTCTGGCTTTTTACAGAGAACCCATAACCTTCTCCTTTGAGTGTATGCTTCTTCTCTATCATTTATTTAATATCTCAATGTTCAAAATGTCGAACCCAACACTTATGTGCTAAAGGGGCATCACTGAGGAAGGCCTGCAGGATGAGGAACACCATGATGTCATGAACTTCTTGGAGGAAGATTCTTTTGATGAGGAGCTACTTGGTGAAGACGAGGACGAAGAGAATGAGACACACACACAGGACAGACAGGTGAACATCGACTGGCATCGAAGCAGCTGAACTGGTTCCCCTAACCCTCCTAGGTTGATGCTAGAGGAAGAGGCTGCTATACATACCAAGCTGATGATGCAGGTCATAGAAATGCTGTAGCCTGGTCCCATATCTGTTCATGATGTCTTGCTAACTCCTATGTATGATAGCCGTCATGCCATGTTACCATAGGAGTTGGCTACATAGCACAAAAAGATCGAAGCCCCTACTAGCATTTGGCTGAATGCCAGAACAGAAAGAGGGAGACTTCAATGTACTTGAGGCCTATTCTAGAAATTGTTGGCTTTGTATCAGGAAAGATGGAAAGTGGTTGTGTATGATGTTATGGTTACGATAGGGATGCAACTTGGTTTTCAGGTTTGAATGAGACAATGCATTCCCCTAACCTTATTCTTTCAATAAACGTAAGACTCAATGCTTTTTGTAATTTGCTTCGGTGAAGATGTTTCATTTAATATCCAGATAAGAAAGTGTCTGATCCCGTAAAAATCCATAACATTTTTGAAAAGTACCATCAGTCACTAAAACAGGTGTTCCTTATTTTGTGACCAAATAGAAATACAGTACCTTTTACTGTGAACGAGTTATACCTTCCAGAGCTCAAGTTGTAAAACAATAACTTAAAAAGATACTTACATGCAGTGATTTTGACATGAATTATAACCTTGTTTAAGATCTGTTTATTATGTTATGTAAATAACTGGCAAGATCATTTGTGAAGAATGACAACCTTTCCTTGCAGTCTGGTTTCTTTATTTACTTTCAACAACAGAAAACAAACAAAAATGTAGAATTCAAGAGTGTTTACTCATTACAAAAATTTTAATAAGTTATGAAATGATGAAATAGACTTTGTGATGATACCGAAGATTATAAGTATCACTCACTGTGTTTGGCCTCTTGAGAGACAGAGGCCTATAGTCCACCCTGTAGATAACCATGTCCTGCAATCAACAGACAGTAGCCTGTTTTCAGGTCCACCATGAAAACAGGCTGATCTGGTCTGGTGATATACTGCATATTCTGGTGACCATCTTCCTGTGCTATTATGTGTTTTCTTTTGCGTTATTTGTAACATATTTTGTACATAATGTTTCTGCCACCGTATCTTAAGGCAAAAAAGAGCTTCTGGATATCACAACAGCGATCACTCACCTCAGATTAGACAAATATTTTTTATTCAACAAGCAGGAAGCACAGGATATACTGTGAATGCCCAACAAGGCAGACATCCCGGTTATTGGCAAGAGAAAGAGATACAAGTACAAAGGACACAGAACAGGGTGCCTCGTAAGAATTCGGAGAAGGCGAGTGGGAAAGCTGCCGTTACGGTCAATAATTCTCGCCAATGTACAATCATTGGACAATAAATTAGACGAGGTACGATCACGAATATCCTGCCAACGGGACATCAAAAACTGTAACATCTTATGTTTCACAGAATCGTGGCTGAATGATGACATGGATATTCAGCTAGCAGGATATACGCTGCACCGGCTAGATAGAACAGCACACTCCGGTAAGATGAGGGGATGCGGTCTGTGTAAACAGCTGGTGCACGAAATATAAGGACGTCTCTAGATATTGCTCGCCTGAAGTATCTAATGATAAACTGCAGACCACACTATTTGCCAAGAGATACATCTATATTTTTGTGGCTGTTTATTTACCACCACTGGCGACAATTCTATCCTCCTGATTCCTGCTTACAAGCAAAAATTAAAGCAGGAAGCACCAGTGACTTGGTCTATAAAAAAGTGGTCTGATGAAGCAGATGCTAATCTGCACGACTATTTTGCTATCACAGACAGGAATATGTTCCGGGATTCTTCCGATTGCATTGATGAGTACACCACATTAGTCACTGGCTTTATCAATAAGTGCAGCGAGGACGTCGTCTCCACAGTGACTGTACGTACATACCCCAACCAGAAGCCATGGATTACAGGCAACATTCGCACTGAGCTAAAGGATAGAGCTGCTGCTTTCAAGGTGCAGGAAGCTTATAAGAAATCCTGCCATGCCGTCCGACAAACTATCAAACAGGCAAAGCGCCAATACAGGGCTAAGATACTACACTGGCTCCGACACTCGTCTTATGTGGCAGGGCTTGCAAACTATTACAGACCACAAAGGGAAGCACAGACATGAGCTGGTCAGTGACACAAGCCTACCAGACGAGCTAAATCACTTCTATGCTCGCTTCGAGGCAACACTGAGGCATGCATGAGAGCATCAACTGTTCCGGACAACTGTGTGATCACACTCTCCATAGCCGACGTGAGTAAGACCTTTAAACAGGTCAACATACACAAGGCTGCGGGGCCAGACGGATTACCAGGATGTGAGCTCCAGGCATGTGCTGACCAACTGGCAGGTGTCTTCACTGACATTTTCAACATGACCCTGCTTGAGTCTGTAATACCAACATGTTTGAGGCATGCATGAGAGCATCAACTGTTCCGGACAACTGTGTGATCACACTCTCCATAGCCGACGTGAGTAAGACCTTTAAACAGGTCAACATACACAAGGCTGCGGGGCCAGACGGATTACCAGGATGTGAGCTCCAGGCATGTGCGGACCAACTGGCAGGTGTCTTCACTGACATTTTCAACATGACCCTGCTTGAGTCTGTAATACCAACATGTTTCAAGCAGACCACCATAGTCCCTGTGCCCAAGAACACACAGGCAACCTGCCTAAATGACTACAGACCCGTAGCACTCATGTCCGTAGCCATGAAGTGCTTTGAAAAGTTGGTAATGGCTCACATCAACAACATTATCCCAGAAACCCTAGACTCACTCCAATTTGCGTACCGCCAAAACAGATCCACAGATGATGCAATCTCTATTGCACTCCACACTGCCCCTTCCCACCTGGACAAAAGGAACACTCACGTGAGAATGCTATTCATTGACTACAGCTCTGTGTTAAACACCATAGTGCACTCAAAGCTCATCACTAAGCTAAGGATCCTTAGACTTAACACCTCCCTCTGCAACTGGATCCTGGACTTTCTGACGGGCCGCCCTCGGGTGGGGAGGGTAGGTAGCAACACATCTGCCACGCTGATCCCTCAGGGGTGCATGCTCAGTCCCCTCCTGTACTCCCTGTTCACCCACGACTGCATGGCCAGGTACGGCTCCAACAGCATCATTAAGTTTGCAGACGACGCAAAAGTGGCAGGCCTAATCACCGACAATGAAGAGACAGCCTATAGGGAGGAGGACAGAGACCTGGCCGGGTGGTGCCAGAATAACAACCTGTCCCTCAATGTAACCAAGACTATGGAGATTATTGTGGACTACAGGAAAGCAGCACCGAGCATGCCCCCATTCTCATCGACGGGGCTGTAGTGGAGCAGGTTGAGAGCTTCAAGTTCCTTTGTGTCCACATCACCTACAAACTAGAATGGTCCAAACACACCAAGACAGTCATGAAGAGGGCAACACAAAGCCGATTCCCCCCAGGAAACTAAAAAGATTTGGCATGGGTCCTCAGATCCTCAAAAGGTTCTACTGCTGCAACATCAAGAGCATCCTGCCTGGTTGCATCACTGCCTGGTATGGCAACTGCTTGGCCTCCGACCGCAAGGCACTACAGATGTTAATGCGTACAGCCCAGTACATCACTGGGGCTAAGCTGCCTGCCACCCAGGACCTCTACACCAGGCGGTGTCAGAGGAAGGCCCTGAATATTGTCAAAGACCCCACCCACCCCAGTCATAGACTGTTTTCTCTACTACTGCATGGCAAGCGGTACCGGAGCGCCAAGTCTAGGACATAAAGGCTTCTCAACAGTTTTTACCCCCAAGCCATAAGACTCCTGAACAGGTAATCAAATGGCTACCCGGACTATTGGCATTGTGTGTGTGTGTGTCCCAACCCCTCTTTTACGCTGCTGCTACTCTCTGTTTATCATATATGCATTGTCACTTTCACTATACATTCATGTACATACTACCTCAATTAGTCCATCTAACCAGTGTCCCCACACATTGGCTACCTGGACTATATGCATTGTGTCCCGCCACCCATCACCCGCCAACCCCTCTTTTACGCTACTGCTACTCTCTGTTTATCATATATGCATAGTCACTTTAACCATACCTACATGTACATACTACCTCAATTAGCATGACTAACCGGTGCCTATATATAGCCTCGCTACTTTTATAGCCTCCTTACTGTATATAGCCTCGGTACTGTTATTATTCACTGTCTTCTTACATTTTTCTTTTAATTTCCTTACTTATCTATTGTTCACCTAATACCAATTTTTAACTTAAAAATTGCACTGTTATTTAGGCCTGTAAGTAACCATTTCACGGTTGTATTTGGCGCACGTGACAAATAAACTTTGATTTGATTTGAAAACAGTAAAACAACGATATTGCAAATTAAGATGCGTGATGTGTGCCTTTGGTTTTGATTTCAAAACAAAGTAGCCTCCACACCTGTGGAAGTTTATCGCTTTCAGGGTCCAGCTCCAATTGACAGGTTGAATACCATGTGCCTTTGTTGTTGTTGTATTTAAGTGGTTAAAGGGGATGGGCTCTAAATTCGATTCTATCAGCCAATCAGAGCTGTATATGTAAATATGTTCAAATGTGTATCCCCATGCCCACACAGTCAGACTGAGCATTTCAGTGGCATCAGAAAGAGTAAAAAATATATATACAGTATATATATACTTTGGAGTTTTGTGTGACCCACAGTAGGCTCATATGCATTATATGCCAGTTTACACCGCACACGCATGCAAGAGCACACAGTACACACATACGTACACATACACATACACATACACACACACACACACACACAAACACACACATACACACACGCACACACACACACACACACACACACACACACACACACACACACACACACACACACACACACACACACACACACACACACACACACACACATACACGTCCTGCTTCTGTTCCCCTTGATAGTTACAATGCACTAGTAGCCATTATTTACATGCAACAACTCCACATAATTGCAGTGAGGACAGGGATTTTAAATATGGATTATGTGACTGCTTTGAAGCTGGCTTTTGAAAGAGAATGATTGAAGTGATCAAGACAGTGTAACAACAGAATACATTGTTGACGGAATACTAATCGTGTCACGATCGTCGTCAGGGTGGAAATGACCGGACCAAGGTGCAGCATGGTGAACCAAATAGAGAAATAAAACGCCCCCCCCCCCCCCCCCCCCCCCCCCCAAGGTGCGGACTCCCGGCCGCAAACCTGAACCTATAGGGGAGGGTCCTGGTGGGCATCTACTTCGGTGGTGGCCCCGGTGCGGGAAGCAGACACCGCTCCACTCCTGGCTCACCCCACTTTAGTGGCGCCTCTGGTGCGGGGACCCTTGTCGCCAACCCCGGACCCTCTCTGCAGACCCCGGACTGGGGACCCTCGCAGGAGGCTCCGGACTGGAGGCCATCGCTGGAGGCTTCGGACTGGAAGCCGTCGCTGGAGGCTCCGGACTGGAGACCGTCGTTGGAGTCTCCAGATCATGGATCCTCACTGCAGGCTCCGGGCCATGGATCATCACTGGAGGCTTCGTGCCATGGATCATCACTGGAGGCTTCGTGCCAATGATCATCACAGGAGGCTTCGTGCCATGGATCATCACTGGAGGCTTCGTGCCATGGATCATCACTGGAGGCTTCGTCCCATGGATCATCACTGGAGGCTTCATGCCATGGATCATCACTGGAGTGAGGAGACGTATAGACGTATAGGCAGCCTGATGCGTGGAGCTGCCACAGGGCTTACCAGGCTGGGGAGACCTACAGGAAGCCTGGTTCTGGGAACAGGCACAGGACTCACCAGGCTGGGGAGACATACTGGAGGCTTGGTTCTTAGAGCAGGCACCGGATACACTGGGCCTTGGAGGCGCACTAGAGGTCTCGAGCGTAGAGCCGGTACCATCCGTCCTGGCTGGATGCCCACTCTAGCCCGTCCAATACGGGGAGCTGGAATGTAGCGCACCGTGCTGTGAACGCGCACTGGAGACACCGTGCGCTCCACCGCATAACACGATGCCTGACCAGTACCACGCTCCTTACGGTAAGCACGAGGAGTTGGCTCAGGTCTGAATCCTGACTCTGCCACACTCCCCGTGTGTCTCCCCCAAATATTTTTGGGGAGTGGCAACCCGGTCTTTCGTACCAGCCGTGACCCTGTGTGGGCCCTTTTTCCTCGCTACCTCCGCCATCCTCGCTGCTTCCACCTGCTCCCACAGCAGGCAATCCTTTCCCGCCAGGATCTCCTCCCACATCCAGGATCCTCTCCCATTCAGGATGTCCTCCGATGTCCAGTCCTCCTTACCACGTTGCTTGGTCCGTTTGTAGTTGGTAGTTCTGTCACGATCGTGGTCAGGGTGGAAATGACCGGACCAAGGTGCAGCATGGTGAGCGTACATTTCTTTTTATTATTAAATGTCGTCAACAAAACAAAGAATAAGGAAATGACCGTGAATCTTACTTCGGCTATTGAACTGCTGTATTATCTTGTTTAATTAATTTATTATATGAGTCAAATTCCTGTGAGTCATTTAAAAAACAATCAACAATACCCTTTCAAATAATTCGACTAAATGATATATTTCCTCCCTTTTTCGATTTGTAACAGTTGTTATATTGGACTCTATTGCGTCTTACTTCTACAACATTTTCATATTAAATACACACACACAACTCTAACCTGAGCAGCAACTGTTTACTTTAATACACAACAACCCAAAGTTTGTTCATTATGTTCATTGACAGAGAAACATTTGAAAGTTTGTTACAAAAGTGTTCATCGACCACAATGCTTTGTGATTTCCAATGTTCTGTGAGAAGTAGATGGTGTAGAATGGTGAAGGCAGAAATTGAAAGTCTGTGATATCTGCTGTACAGGGACATAGCATATCAATCACATTCATATTGTCCATTATTTACAAAATGACACCAAACACCACATAACACTCAAGGACCCCTTGATTTAAACAGTGAGATGGAAACGAAGATTTCTCCTCTGTCTGGAGGCTGCTTCCCAGTTCTGTAATGCTACGGTATATTCTACTACCATTATAAGAGATGCAGCACTTTATTGGGGTTCTCTTTCATTCCATGATATTGAGCTCCTCTGAGACTTAGATAATACACGTTTTATTCAAAGGAAACCCACAGTTTTTAAGTTTGGATGTGTGAGTCACTGGCAAAATCATATCAAATCAAATCAAATGTATTTATATAGCCCTTCGTACATCAGCTGATATCTCAAAGTGCTGTACAGAAACCCAGCCTAAAAACCCCAAACAGCAAGCAATGCAGGTGTAGAAGCACGGTGGCTAGGAAAAACTCCCTAGAAAGGCCAATACCTAGGAAGAAACCTAGAGAGGAACCAGGCTATGTGGGGTGGCCAGTCCTCTTCTGGCTGTGCCGGGTGGAGATTATAACAGAACATGGCCAAGATGTTCAAATGTTCATAAATGACCAGCATGGTCGAATAATAATAAGGCAGAACAGTTGAAACTGGAGCAGCAGCACAGTCAGGTGGAAGTTGAAACTGGAGCAGCAGCATGGCCAGGTGGACTGGGGACAGCAAGGAGTCATCATGTCAGGTAGTCCTGGGGCATGGTCCTAGGGCTCAGGTCAGTTGAAACTGGAACAGCAGCATGGCCAGGTGGACTGGGGACAGCAAGGAGTCATCATGTCAGGTAGTCCTGGGGCATGGTCCTAGGGCTCAGGTCCTCCGAGAGAGAGAAAGAAAGAGAGAAGGAGAGAATTAGAGAACGCACACTTAGATTCACACAGGACACCGAATAGGACAGGAGAAGTACTCCAGATATAACAAACTGACCCCAGCCCCCCGACACATAAACTACTGCAGCATAAATACTGGAGGCTGAGACAGGAGGGGTCAGGAGACACTGTGGCCCCATCCGAGGACACCCCCGGACAGGGCCAAACAGGAAGGATATAACCCCACCCACTTTGCCAAAGCACAGCCCCCACACCACTAGAGGGATATCTTCAACCACCAACTTACCATCCTGAGACAAGGCTGAGTATAGCCCACAAAGATCTCCGCCACGGCACAACCCAAGGGGGGGGGGCGCCAACCCAGACAGGATGACCACAACAGTGAATCAACCCACTCAGGTGACGCACCCCCTCCAGGGACGGCATGAGAGAGCACCAGCAAGCCAGTGACTCAGCCCCTGTAATAGGGTTAGAGGCAGAGAATCCCAGTGGAAAGAGGTGAACCGGCCAGGCAGAGACAGCAAGGGCGGTTCGTTGCTCCAGAGCCTTTCCGTTCACCTTCCCACCCCTGGGCCAGACTACACTCAATCATATGACCCACTGAAGAGATGAGTCTTCAGTAAAGACTTAAAGGTTGAGACCGAGTTTGCGTCTCTGACATGGGTAGGCAGACCGTTCCATAAAAATGGAGCTCTATAGGAGAAAGCCCTGCCTCCAGCTGTTTGCTTAGAAATTCTAGGGACAATTAGGAGGCCTGCGTCTTGTGACCGTAGCGTACGTGTAGGTATGTACGGCAGGACCAAATCAGAGAGATAGGTAGGAGCAAGCCCATGTAATGCTTTGTAGGTTAGCAGTAAAACCTTGAAATCAGCCCTTGCTTTGACAGGAAGCCAGTGTTGAGAGGCTAGCACTGGAGTAATATGATCAAATTTTTTGGTTCTAGTCAGGAATCTAGCAGCCGTATTTAGCACTAACTGAAGTTTATTTAGTGCTTTATCCGGGTAGCTGGAAAATAGAGCATTGCAGTAGTCTAACCTAGAAGTGACAAAAGCATGGATAAATTTTTCTGCATCATTTTTGGACAGAAAGTTTCTGATTTTTGCAATGTTACGTAGATGGAAAAAAGCTGTCCTCGAAATGGTCTTGATATGTTCTTCAAAAGAGAGATCAGGGTCCAGAGTAACGCCGAGGTCCTTCACAGTTTTATTTGAGACGACTGTACAACCATTAAGATTAATTGTCAGATTCAACAGAAGATCTCTTTGTTTCTTGGGACCTAGAACAAGCATCTCTGTTTTGTCCGAGTTTAATAGTAGAAAGTTTGCAGCCATCCACTTCCTTATGTCTGAAACACATGCTTCTAGCGAGGGCAATTTTGGGGCTTCACCATGTTTCATTGAAATGTACAGCTGTGTGTCATCCGCATAGCAGTGAAAGTTTACATTATGTTTTCGAATAACATCCCCAAGAGGTAAAATATATAGTGAAAACAATAGTGGTCCTAAAACGGAACCTTGAGGAACACCGAAATTTACAGTTGATTTGTCAGAGGACAAACCATTCACAGAGACAAACTGATATCTTTCCGACAGATAAGATCTAAACCAGGCCAGAACATGTCCGTGTAGACCAATTTGGGTTTCCAATCTCTCCAAAAGAATGTGGTGATCGATGGTATCAAAAGCAGCACTAAGGTCTAGGAGCACGAGGACAGATGCAGAGCCTCGGTTGCCGATGCCATTAAAATGTCATTTACCACCTTCACAAGTGCCGTCTCAGTGCTATGATGGGGTCTAAAACCAGACTGAAGCATTTCGTATACATTGTTTGTCTTCAGGAAGGCAGTGAGTTGCTGCGCAACAGCCTTCTCGAAAGTTTTTGAGAGGAATGGAAGATTCGATATAGGCCGATAGTTTTTTATATTTTCTGGGTCAAGGTTTGGCTTTTTCAAGAGAGGCTTTATTACTGCCACTTTTAGTGAGTTTGGTACACATCCAGTGGATAGAGAGCCGTTTATTATGTTCAACATAGGAGGGCCAAGCACAGGAAGCAGCTCTTTCAGTAGTTTAGTTGGAATAGGGTCCAGTATGCAGCTTGAAGGTTTAGAGGCCATGATTATTTTCATCATTGTGTCAAGAGATATAGTACTAAAACACTTGAGCGTCTCTCTTGATCCTAGGTCCTGGCAGAGTTGTGCAGACTCAGTACAACTGAGGTTTGGAGGAATACGCAGGTTTAAAGAGGAGTCCGTAATTTGCTTTCTAATAATCATAATCTTTTCCTCAAAGAAGTTCATGAATTTATCACTGCTAAAGTGAAAGTCATCCTCTCTTGGGGAATGCTGCTTTTTAGTTAGCTTTGCGACAGTATCAAAAAGGAATTTCAGATTGTTCTTACTTTCCTCAATTAAGTTAGAAAAATAGGATGATCGAGCAGCAGTAAGGGCTCTACGGTACTGCACGGTACCGTCCTTCCAAGCTAGTCGGAAGACTTCCAGTTTGGTGTGGCGCCATTTCCGTTCCAATTTTCTGGAAGCTTGCTTCAGATCTCGGGTATTTTCTGTGTACCAGGGAGCTAGTTTCTTATGAGACATTTTTTTAGTTTTTAGGGGTGCAACTGCATCTAGGGTATTGCGCAAGGTTAAATTGAGATCCTCAGTTAGGTGGTTAACTGATTTTTGTCCTCTGGCGTCCTTGGGTAGGCAGAGGGAGTCTGGAAGGGCATCAAGGAATCTTTGTGTTGTCTGTGAATTTAGAGCACGACTTTTGATGTTCCTTGGTTGGGGTCTAAGCAGATTATTTGTTGCAATTGCAAACGTAATAAAACGGTGGTTCGATAGTCCAGGATTATGAGGAAAAACATTAAGATCCACCACATTTATTCCATGGGACAAAACTAGGTCCAGCGTATGACTGTGACAGTGAGTGGGTCCAGAGACATGTTGGACAAAACCCACTGAGTCGATGATGGCTCCGAAAGCCTTTTGGAGTGGGTCTGTGGACTTTTCCACGTGAATATTAAAGTCACCAAAGATTAGAATATTATCTGCTATGACTACAAGGTCCGATAGGAATTCAGGGAACTCAGTGAGAAACGCTGTATATGGCCCAGGAGGCCTGTAAACAGTAGCTATAAAAAGTGATTGAGTAGGCTGCATAGATTTCATGACTAGAAGCTCAAAAGACGAAAACGTCATTTTTTTTTTTGTAAATTGAAATTTGCTATCGTAAATGTTAGCAACACCTCCGCCTTTGCGGGATGCACGGGGGATATGGTCACTAGTGTAGCCAGGAGGTGATGCCTCATTTAAAACAGTAAATTCATCAGGCTTAAGCCATGTTTCAGTCAGGCCAATCACATCAAGATTATGATCAGTGATTAGTTCATTGACTATAATTGCCTTTGAAGTAAGGGATCTAACATTAAGTAGCCCTATTTTGAGATGTGAGGTATCATGATCTCTTTCAGTAATGACAGGAATGGAGGTGGTCTTTATCCTAGTGAGATTGCTAAGGCGAACACCGCCATGTTTAGTTTTGCCCAACCTAGGTCGAGGCACAGACACGGTCTCAATGGTGATAGCTGAGCTGACTACACTGACTGTGCTAGTGGCAGACTCCACTATGCTGGCAGGCTGGCTAACAGCCTGCTGCCTGGCCTGCACCCTATTTCATTGTGGAGCTAGAGGAGTTAGAGCCCTGTCTATGTTGGTAGATAAGATGAGAGCACCCCTCCAGCTAGGATGGAGTCCGTCACTCCTCAGCAGGTCAGGCTTGGTCCTGTTTGTGGGTGAGTCCCAGAAAGAGGGCCAATTATCTACAAATTCTAACTTTTGGGAGGGGCAGAAAACAGTTTTCAACCAGCGATTGAGTTGTGAGACTCTGCTGTAGAGCTCATCACTCCCCCTAACTGGGAGGGGGCCAGAGACAATTACTCGATGCCGACACATCTTTCTAGCTGATATGCACGCAGAAGCTATGTTGCGCTTGGTGAATTCTGACTGTTTCATCCTAACATCGTTGGTGCCGACGTGGATAACAATATCTCTATACTCTCTACACTCGCCAGTTTTAGCTTTAGCCAGCACCATCTTCAGATTAGCCTTAACGTCGGTAGCCCTGCCCCCGGGTAAACAGTGTATGATCGCTGGATGATTCGCTTTAAGTCTAATACTGCGGGTAATGGAGTCGCCAATGACTAGAGTTTTCAATTTGTCAGAGCTAATGGTGGGAAGCTTCGGCGTCTCAGACCCCGTAACGGGAGGAGTAGAGACCAGAGAAGAATCGGCCTCTGACTCCGACCCGCTGCTTAATGGGGAAAACCGGTTGAAAGTTTCTGTCGGCTGAATGAGCGACACCGGTTGAGCGTTCCTACAGCATTTCCTTCCAGAAACCGTGAGAAAGTTGTCCGGCTGCGGGGACTGTGCCAGGGGATTTACACTACTATCTGTACTTACTGGTGGCACAGACGCTGTCTCATCCTTTCCTACACTGAAATTACCCTTGCCTAACGATTGCGTCTGAAGCTGGGCTTGCAGCACAGCTATCCTCGCCGTAAGGCGAGTACAGCGGCTGCAATTAGAAGGCATCATGTTAATGTTACTACTTAACTTCGGCTGTTGGAGGTCCTGACGAATCGTGTCCAGATAAAGCGTCCGGAGTGAAAAAGTTGAGGAAAAAATTAATAAATATATGAACGGTAATTAAAAAGTGAAAACCGTAAAGTTGTCAGGTAGCAAAACAGGTTGGCAACAAAACGCACAGCAACTCGAAAACAAGCCTGCAAGTTGTGGCACAGAACTCGGACAGCAAAGCAAAGGCACCAGCTGTGTGTTGAGCTAGGATTAGGCCTGGAATTTTAGCTAAGGTTTGGGCTAAGGCATGAATTTGTTTAGGAGGTCTTGCTAAGTCAGCTACGACATGTTCTTGGGTTAGATGTATTACATGGCTATGTAGCTACAGCTGGAGTTTAGTCAGACTTAGGGCTGAAGTCTTATTCAGACTAAAGTTTAGAGACTAGTTTAAGGGTTAGATAAAGTACATAGGCCTACACTTAAACAATCGTATCCCAAACAACACAGATCACACCAACTTGTATCAAAATACATCCCTAAATGGTTAAAGTGACATTTGAGTCTCTCTTCAGAAATCCCAACTCCACGGCATTGAGACAGGGTTCAAACCACAGTCCGGCGCCAGAGGCCTTCACAGCTTATCCGGTTTTTGATAAGAGAGGATGAGGTCATGGCAGATGACCTCATCTGGTCTGTCTAGTGCAGACCAGCGGACGCTTTATCATCCACAGGTGCTCACATATTCAATTCAGGGCAGCATTATGACTGGGGGTTGCTATGTTGTGGTTGGATATACCCTTCAGGCAGGACTGAGATCAGATAAAAGGGGGAAAGTGTGGAAAGGGGGTGCATTCACAATGACTGTAGCCTATATAGGAATGAACAAAGCGATCAATCACGTGACACCATTCATTCCTCCATCCAGGAAGTGACGCTGCAGGCTAGCTCAGTCCTCCCCCTGTTATTAAGTAACTCAGGTTGAAGGCCGACCGGGGTACTCATTAGCAACTAAATTATCTGTATAACTTCTTCAGTGTCCGAAGAAATAATTGGTTCAAGGAAATACATTGGGTGTATTAAAAATCTATTATTGGTACTATGATTGTCTACGCAACATTTTTTATTTACACAAAGATTGCCATTTTTTCTATTCACGATAATGGGGATCCTGTTTTCTGCTAACAATGCCTGCAGTACTACGATTGGCCATGAACCTTCAATTAGAGGGGTCAGTCGTTCTAACCTGTGTATTCATGACAGAGATATGCATTTGCGGAGAATAAAAGACAACCAGGAAGCAGGATTAAAGTTGAGTTGAATCTGCAGAGATTTGAGAAGGTTATATGTAATTATAACATTTTCTAAATTGGTCAAATTTCAACATTTCAAAAGTCCTTGCTCACTGAAACCAGTCATTTCACAATGGCTCATCTTAGACAAACCATTCGGTAACAAATAGAAATTACTGGATCAAACCCTATACAAAAGCCATCCAATGGAAGAGAATGAAGTGTGTGACCATTGTAGCTTTTCATATGGTGGACATAGGTGATACAGATGATATGATGACCTTTTCCTGACTTTGTGACCAGGAAAATTGTAGGGCTGTTATAGGCTATTAGTAGAGGGGCATTTGTTCTTGCTCAGGAAGAACTCCAGACTCTAATGGTCATTGGCTATGTACATTGTAGAAGAACACTGAGCGTTCCCTGTAAATTCTCAGATGCAAACAGTCAACTCAATATCCCTAAGAAAACGAGATCATTCTTTCACGGTCTATTCCCTTGTGCCTCTTTCTAATACAAATTATAAATAATGAAATAACCACATTACATATTAGTAAACTAGAATCAAAATATTTTTGAGGTTAGAGGTATAAAGCCATGAGAGAAGATGAGAAGATATCCTCAAGGCTTTCTTTGTCTGCATATGTCTGTATACATTACAGGAATGTTGCGAATGGTGAGAGAACGACAAGAGAGGACTTGTCTCCAAAGGGGTCTCTCCCGGACTTTGGCAGGAATGCATGGATTCTGTCTGTAATGTATTGAGCTCGTTGCTCTCCTACAGTGTAGACCACAGTTTGAGAGCATATAGCTAGTGGAGCCAGGCAACACAGACAGCCTTGGACCAAGAAGGAACTTCAGTCATTCATTCTCCTTGAAGGTTGTTTTTTACTGTCTTTCTATCCAGCTTTTATCAATAAATATGATTGTCACCTGGGATAATGAGGGATATGCCCTAACTTCTCAATCCTCTTCCACACTCCCTCCCTCCTACACATCACCTGGATGAATTTGTTGCGGTGGGTGCTGCTCGCCTGTGACTCATTCCATCTCACTCTTTCCTTGATCTATGTGAACGCGCAGGCAATCAGCCTGGCAGAAATGCATCCTGAAGCTCTGACTCATGATTTGATCTGGCTGTAGCCTCTCTCACCCTGGCCTGAAATTGATAGGTAGTGGTAAATGCACACCAGGGACCCGGCAGTGCACTCTCTGGGCTCCCATCCTCTATCCCCTAGCCCAGGCAGTGTACAGACATTCATATCGTAGGACACACGTCAGCACACACAGACATAATGAGACAGGGCTGCCTGCCAAGTTAGGCGTGTGTGCCACTCACAGTCAACTCCAATGGCTGAAACTGGAGCAAATTCCTGAGACCTTACGCAGGCTCTGGGGTTAATAAATCTCCTGCCCTATTCAGAGAGAGAGGGAGAGACAGAGAGACAGAGAGAGAGAGAGAGAGAGAGAGACGAGGTTGGATCACCGCTTCTCTCTCTATCTGGGAGGTAACAGGAGAGTGGTTCATATTGCCCCTGACAGGTATATCACACAGTGTCAGAATTTAGGACTCAGAGGTATGTATGCCTATTGAGACGAGCTTTACATCCAAACCTAATACTAGGATTGTACAGTAGAGTAGACTAAAGGGAATAATGGTGTAATGTTTTCTACCTGAGCAATCATTTGAAATGGTGCAAAGGTAATTTACTTAATTTGTTGTTTTTGTTGATCTCAAGAGAAATAATTATAAAATAGTAGACATTATGGTCCAACTAAAATGACCCACAACGTATAAATTCTTTATAAAGCATTCATCAAGTCTTCCCCGAAGCTAGGCTGACAGGTGCAGTACAGTTGTCATTCTGTGGGAAGTGTTGACTGTATTCAGCTCTGTTGAATACCCACATTTAATATCCACTTTATCATCCTCTGTCTTGAGAGATTTTATGTGCATTTACGGGACTTTCCCATATAACCATGAGAGAGTTACAGTGCTGATTCAGAGGTTATAGAGCTCCCATTTAGTTGCCGCTTTAGTCAAGGCTTCGATTTCTCTGTTTTTCATGGGGGTCACTCAGTGGTCATCCCCTTAGCTGATCTGTACATTCACTGATGTCCTTTTGATTCGAGAAGCATAAGGCCCATTTGTCTTTGATAACACAAACTATTGCCTCAGTCACAAAAACCCATTAGAGGGGTTTCTACTGACCTCCATTTAACGTTATTGGAAATGTGCATTGCACAGGACTACTGGAGAGAAAGTTGTTTACGCTGTAATAGAGAGGCCTTCCGCTCTAGCTCTGGTCCATTGCACAGGACTGTTAATGACCAATTTCTTGTAATTGCCTTCTGGGGTCTCTGATGGTAATTTGCGAATAATCAGCAAAACTAACTTGTGTCAGCCACACTTGGACTTAGAGTTTAAATTACACTGGAATATATGCTAATAGGAGGAAAGGAAATTGTATCCTAGAACGCTATTCAAACACACCCAGGATCTTGGGGGAAATGTAATTGCTGCTGTTTACCAGATTCAGGGTTTGTTTGAATAGCATACTGTTTTTCAAGTCCACAAAGAACTGATGATAGTGCCTCTTGGGAAATTTTATTTTTGTGCAGAGACTTAGGCAGAGAATAACTTGGGGCAGGTACAAACAGGCACAGCAGTCTCTGTACCTTCTGAGACTAGGAAATCCCCCTAATCCTTGTTAGACTTCAGTGCAGCTTTTGACATTATTGATCATAGTCTGCTGCTGGAAAAGCGTATGTGTTATGGCTTTACACCCCCTGCTAAAATGTGGATGAAGAATTAAGAGTTACTTATCTAACAGAACACAGAGTGTGTTCTTTAATGGAAGCCAATCAAATATAATCCAGTTAGAATAAGGAATTCCCCAGGGTAGCTGTTTAGGCCCCTTGCTTTTTTCAATTTTTACAAACGACATGCCACTGACTTTGAGTAAAGCCAGAGTTTCTATGTATGCGGATGACTCAACACTATACATGTCAGCTACTACAGCGACTGAAATTAATGCAACACTCAACAAAGTGCTGCAGTTAGTTTCAGAGTGGGTGGAAAGGAATAAGTTAGCCCTAAATATTTCTAAAACTAAAAGCATTTTATTTGGAACAAAACACTCACTAAACCCAAAATCTCAACTAAATCTTGTAATAAATCATGTGGAAATTGAGCAAGTTGAGATGACTAAACTGCTTGGAGTAACACTAGATTGTAAACTGTCATGGTCAAAACATATTGATGCAGTAGTAGCTAAGATGGGGAGAAGTATGTCTATAATAAAGCAATGCTCTGCCTTCTTAACAACAATATCAACAAGGCAGGTCCTTCAGGCTCTAGTTTTGTCGCACCTTGACTACTGTTTAGGCGTTGGGTCAGGTGCCACAAAAAAGGACTTATTGTCACGTTTGTCATAACGAGGAGACCAAGGTGTGATAAGAATACATTCTTCTTTATTTAAACGAAGAACACTAAACAAACTAACAAAATAACAAAACAAACTTGAAGCTATAAACACGAGTGCTGACATGCAACTACACATAGACAATAACCCACAAAACCAAAATGGGAAATGGCTACCTAAATAGGATCCCCAATCAGAGACAACGATAAACAGCTGTCTCTGATTGGGAACCAATTCAGGCCACCATAGACCTACATTTACCTAGACATACCAAAACCCCATAGATGTACAAAAACCATAGACAAGAGAAAAACACACATACCACCCTCGTCACACCCTGACCTAACCAAAAATAATAAAGAAAACAAAGATAACTAAGGTCAGGGCGTGACACTTATGGAGACTGCAATTGGCTCAGAACAGGGCAGCACAGCTGGCCCTTGGATGTACACAGAGCACCAGTATTAATAATATTCATGTCAATCTGACTTCATCACTGCTTTTATTTACTACTGGCACACATCTCGGACACCCATGCATACCCCACAAGACATTCATCAAGAGGTCTCTTCACAGTCCCCAAGTCCAGAACAGACTATGGGAGGCACACAGTACTACATAGAGCCATGACTACATGGAACTCTATTCCACATCAAGTAACTGACGCAAGCAGTAAAATTTGATTTAAAAAACAGATAAAAAAAACATCTTGTGGAACAGCGGGGACTGTGAAGCAACACAAACATTGACACAGACACATGCCCCCCCCCCCCCCCCCCCACACACACACACACACACACTATACATACGCATGTATTTAGTACTGTAGATATGTGGTAGAGATGGAGTAGGTGCCTGAGGGCACACAGTGTGTGAAATCTGTGAATAAATTGTAATTTTTTTGAATTGTATTAACTGCCTTACTTTTGCTGGACCCCAGGAAGAGTAGCTGCAGCCAGGAGATCCATAATAAATACAAATCCCCCTGTTCCCTTTCCATCACAGTATATACAACAATGTATAGGTACTGCTAGTAACCAACTTTGCAGATATTGGCATGACCTTCTAGTGTAATAAATGCAAACCTGAAAGATCTTATGCAATATACAATTATAGTATTGCTTAACTAAAAAAGAACATTGAATACATATTTGTAGTTTCTTTAGTGTATGTAACGAGAGAGAGAATGGTTAAAGATAACCCCAACAACAACCCCGTACTCAGTGCTTGACTTGGGCAGGAACTCACCGGAGCTGAGTACTGGCACCTCAAATGTTCCACTGCTTGAGCACCTGTTCCTCTTATAGAATACTAGCTAAACATTATTGCAGTGTTCCTGCACCTAAATTTGAACAGTGCAGGCACCCGAAAAGAGTACCGGCACCTATTTCAGTCCAAGTCAAGCACCGCCTCTACTCCCCCTAGCCCAATAGTCTACTCTCTCTTGCCCTCCCACGAAGTCTCTTGGAAGGACATGGGGTGTCAGCTGATTCCTAATCTGCTCCCCTTTTCGCTCTGTGCTCACACATCAAGCGTCAGATTGATCTGTGCAATCACATGGAAGCCCCTTGACTGTGGGGCAATCATGCTATGTTAGATCTGCGCAAGGAGTGTGTGTGTGTTTTGTGTGTGTTTGTGTGTGTGTCTGCGTGTGTGTGTGGGGAGATCCGTTTATTGCAATCAGGTGAAGTAATTTACTCGTGACTTACTGGTCCACTGTATCGAGGGAGGTTGGCTGGAAAACAAACATTTTCTGACGAGATGATTTCAGTAACATGCCTTACTTTGATTAGTTTAAGAAAACCCACAATGAGATCAAACACAAAAATAGTAACCTTATGTAATATGTGCACAGCTGAATGTGGTACTGTTATATTAAGGACAAGGACCCACAGACCACCAATCTTTATGCACATTCAAAGAAGGATGATGTCAGTTTTATAATTTGTGCACAGTACAGTATAGTTATGTAATGCTTTATAATGTTAGATATTCTCTCTCTTACAGACACTCTCTCTAGCTCCCATTTAAGCAGATACTGTGCTCTCTCTCTCTCTCTCTCTCTCTCCCTTTTTTTCTATTGTTACATATCTCTTTTTCAAGGCTGAGGGTAACTGTGATTCTTGTCAGTACTAGGATCATAAATCAAATCAAATTGTAATGGTCACATACACATGGTTAGAAGACGTTAATGCGAGTGTAGCGAAATACTTGTGCTTCTAGTTCTAACAAGTAATCTAACAATTCCACAACTACCTGATACACACCTAAAGGGATGGAATAAGAGTATGTACATATAAATATATGGATGGGCGATGGCCGAGAGGCATAGGCAATATGCAGTAGATGGTATACGATACAGTATATACATATTGTGGCAGGGAGTGGTGATTGAGGGGAGATATCTGGCAGTCTGTTGGCTCCATCCCCAGGCCTTATATGGACTTCTTGCCCCAACGAGGCAAGACTGTAACTCGTTAAGCCAGGGAGGGTTTGGAGATAAAAGGGGGAAGCAGCCTGCAAAACAGGGGAGAGTAGGAGAAAACCAAGCGTGATATGAAGAGTGGGAGAAGAGAACATACTATCTGTGAGATTACACATTGTGACCTTGACTGTCGGGTTTACCCCCTTGTTTACCGGACTGGATTGGCTGAGAACCCGAGTGTGAGGATTACCCCAGGGAAAAGGGACAGACAAAGAGAACAGCTTGTGGACTGTGGGGCGATTTGTGAAATTCCTCATGTACAAAAATCCCTAATAAACTTCCCCTTAGCATTCTATTTGCCATGCTGCTGCTCCAGTTTCAACTTCCACCTGACTGTGCTGCTGCTCTAGTTTCAACTGTTCTGCCTTATTATTATTCGACCATGCTGGTCATTTATGAACATTGAACATCTTGACCATGTTCTGTTATAATCTCCACCCGGCACAGCCAGAAGAGGACTGGCCACCCCACATAGCCTGGTTCCTCTCTAGGTTTCTTCCTAGGTATTGGCCTTTCTAGGGAGTTTTTCCTAGCCACCGTGCTTCTCCACCTGCATTGCTTGCTGTTTGGGGTTTTAGGCTGGGTTTCTGTACAGCACTTTGAGATATCAGCTGATGTACGAAGGGCTATATAAATAAATTTGATTTGATTTGATTTGATATTTGTGCTACTATTGCCTGTTTGTTATTGAACTTTGTGATGTGGAAACCCCACACCCTTGATCTGGCTACAATGTACAGTCGTGGCCAAAAGTTTTGAGAATGACACAAATATTAATTTTCACAAAGTCTGCTGCCTCAGTTTGTATGATGGCAATTTGCATATAGTCCAGAATGTCATGAAGAGTGATCAGATGAAGTCCCTCTTTGCCACGCAAATTAACTGAATTCCCAAAAACATTTCCACTGCATTTCAGCCCTGCCACAAACCTGCCACAAAAGGACAAGCTGACATCATGTCAGTGATTTTCTCGTTAACACAGCTGTGAGTGTTGACGAGGAAAAGGCTGGAGATCACTCTGTCATGCTGATTGAGTTCGAATAACAGACTGGAAGCTTCAAAAGGAGGGTGCTGCTTGGAATCATTGTTCTTCCTCTGTCAACCATGCTTACCTGCAAGGAAACACGTGCCGTCATCATTGCTTTGCACAAAAAGGGCTTCAGAGGCAAATATATTGCTGCCAGTAAGATTGCAGCTAAATCAACCATTTATCGGATCATCAAGAACTTCAAGAAGAGTGGTTCAATTGTTGTGAAGAAGGCTTCAGGGCACCCAAGAAAGTCCAGCAAGCGCCAGGACTGTTTCCTAAAGTTGATTCAGCTGCGGGATCGGGGCACCACCAGGACAGAGCTTGCTCAGGAATGGCAGCAGGCAGGTGTGAGTGCATCTGCACGCACAGTGAGGCAAAGACTTTTGGAGGATGGCCTGGCATCAAGAAGGGCAGCAAAGAAGCCACTTCTCTGCAGGAAAATTATCAGGGACAAACTGATATTCTGCAAAAGGTACAGGGATTGTACTGCTGAGGACTGGGGTAAAGTCATTTTCTCTGATGAATCCCCTTTCCGATTGTCTGGGGCATCCGGAAAAAAGCTTGTCTGGAGATGACAAGGTGAGCGCTAACATCAGTCCTGTGTCATGCCAACAGTAAAGCATCCTGAGACCATTCATGTGTGGGGTTGCTTCTCAGCCAAGGGAGTGGGCTCACTCACAATTTTGCCTAAGAACACAGCCATGAATAAAGAATGGTACCAACATTCAGAGCAACTTCTCCAACCATCCAGGAACAGTTTTGTGACGAACAATGCCTTTTCCAGCATGATGGAGCACCTTGCCATAAGGCAAAAGTGATAACTAAGTGACTCGGGGAACAAAACATCGAAACTTTGGGTCCATGGCCAGGAAACACCCCAGACCTTAATCCCATTGAGAACTTGTGGTCAGTCCTCAAGAGGCGGGGGGACAAACAAAAAAACACAAAATCTGACAAAATCCAAGCATTGATTATGCAAGAATGGGCTGCCATCAGTCTGTATGTGGCCCAGAAGTGAATTGACAGCATGCCAGGGTGGATTGCAGAGGTCTTGAAAAAGAAGCATCAACACTGCAAATACTGACTCTCTGCATCAACTTCATGTAATTGACAAAAATATCTAAAGACACGAGCTGCAGACTTTGTGGAAATGTATATTTGTGTCATTCTCAAAACCTTTGGCCATATGAGATATGTAAACATTATTAAAGTGGCATTATTTAAAGTGACTAGTGATCCATATATTAAAGTTTCCAATTATTTGATTCTGTAAGTAGGCAGCAGCCTCACTGTGTTAGTGATGGCTGTTCAACAGTCTGATGGCCTCGAGAAAGAATCTGTCTCTTGGTCCCAGATTTGATGCACCTGTACTGACCTCACCTTCTGGATGGTAGTGGGGTGAACAGGCAGTGGCTCGGGTGGTTGTTGTCCTTGATGATCTTTATGGCCTTCCTGTGACACCGTGTGCTGTTGGTGTCCTGGAGGGCAGGTAGTTTGCCCACGGTGATGCGTTGTGCAGAGACCGCACGAGCCTCTGGGGAGGGTGGTGTAGTTGCCGTACCAGGCGGTGATACAGCCTGACAGGATGCTCTCAATTGTAAAAGTTTGTCAAGGTTGTAGGTGACAAGCCATATTTCTTCAGCCTACTGAGGTTGAAGAGACACTTGTTGTGCCTTCTTCACCACACTGTCTGTATGGGTGGACCATTTCAGTTTGTCCGTTATGGGATAGGGCAGTGTACCATGTGATGGCGATTGCGTTGTCTGTGGACCTGTTGGGGCATATGCAAACTGAAGTGGGTCTAGGGTGGCAGGTAAGATTGAGGTGATATGATCCTTGACTAGTCTCTCAAAGCACTTCATGATGACAGATGTGAGTCATTTAGTTCAGTTACCTTTGCCTTCTTGGGTACAGGAACAATGGTGGCCATCATGAAGCATGTGGGGACAGCAGACTGGGATAGGGAACGATTTAATATATCCGTAAACACACCAGCTAGCTGGTCTGCGCATGCTCTGAAGACAGTTAGGAATGCCGTCTGGGCAAGCAGCCTTGTGAGGGTTAACACGTTTAAATGTCTTACTCACGTCTGCCACAGAGAAGGAAAGGGGGGGCCCACAGTCCTTGGTAGCGGGCCGCGTCGGTGGCACCGTATTATCCTCAAAGCGGGAAAAGAAGGGGTTTCGTTTGTCTGTAATCAAGACATCGGTGTCTCTGACGTGGTTGGTTCTTTTTGTAATCCGTAATTGCCTGTAGACTCTGCCACATACACTACCATTAAAAAGTTTAGATTCACTTAGAAATTTGTTGTGTTAGCTAACCCAAGTTTATAATTTTAAAATTATAATTGATTATTAGAAAACCCTTTTGCAATTATGTTAGCACAGCTAAAATCTGTTGTTCTGATTAAAGAAGCAATAAAACTGGCCTTCTTCAGACTAGTTGAGTATCTGGAGCATCAGCAGTTGTGGGTTCGATTACGGCCTCAAAATGGCCAGAAACAAAGAACTTTCTTCTGAAACTCGTTAGTCTATTCTTGTTCTGAGAAATGAAGGCTATTCCATGAGAGAAATTAGCAAGAAACTGAAGATCTCGTAAAACGCTGTGTACTACTCCCTTCACAGAACAGCACAAACGGGCTCTAACCAGAATAGAAAGAGGAGTGGGAGGCCTCGGTGCACAATTGAGCAAGAGGACAAGTACATTAGTGTCTAGTTTGAGAAACAGAAGCCTCACATGTCCTCAAGTGGCTTCATTAAATACTACCCGCAAAACACCAGTCTCAATGTCAACAGTGAAGAGGCGACCCCGGGATGCTGGCCTTCTATGTAGAGTTCCTCTGTCCAATGTTATTTTACCCATCTTAATCTTGTATTGGGCAGTCTGAGATATGGCTTTCTCTTTGCAACTCTGCCTAGAAGGCCAGCATCCCGGAGTCGCCGCTTCACTGTTGACATTGAGACTGGTGTTTTGTGGGTACTATTTCATGAAGCTGCCAGTTGAGGACGTGTATACTTTTCTTTCAAAAACAAGGACATTTCTAAGTGACTCTAAACTTTTGAACGGTAGTGTATGTCTCGTGTCTGAGCCGTTGAATTGCGACTCCACTTTGTCCCCTTTACCGAAATGTTGCCTGTTTGATTGCCTTGTTGAGGGAATAACTACACTGTTTATATTCGGCCATGTTCCCAGTTAACTTTCCATGGTTAAACGCGGTGGTTCGCTCTTTCAGTTTTCTGCGAAAGCCGCCATCTATCCTCGGTTTCAGGGGAGGGTAGGTTTTAATAGTCGCAGTGGGTACAACATTTCCAATGCACTTCCTTATAAACTCACTCACAGAGTCAGCGTATAAATCGATGTTATTCTCTGAGGCTGCCTGGAACATTTCCCAGTTCACGTGATCAAAATGATCTTGAAGCGTGGATTCCGACTGGAATTACAATATGCTTTCTGAATATTTGAGCAATTGCACAATGGTCTGTGAAGAGACTTCTCTGTTTTAACAAGCCATCTTGAAAAACAGATCATTATTGTTTACAGCCTAGAATATTGTCATTATGGCATTTGCCTATTTTCAAGGTATTTTTTCTAGGCTGGGCGTGTGATGAAAATTGGTTATTGCTGTCATAGCTTGAGGATATGTCTGTGAGCTGTCATTATGCCTCCAAACTTTCCCTCCCTCTTTCATGCGGCAATCCCAAAGGAACCTATGTCCTATTTAAAAACATATTGTGTTGGATAATATAATCAGCCACTCACATCAACTCAAAAGGGCCCTTCTGAGCCAATAACTTTAATTATCTTTACCTGGAACCACCCCATATAAAAAAGGACGCAGACAAATACACAATTATAGTGTTTCTGAAGGATGTGTCTTGAGGTCGACCATTTTTAGCAGTCTGGTTGAAGACATGTTTGGCGCGGTCAGAAAGTCTACTCAGAGTTTGGTCCAGGTGTTTGGAGACAGAGAGTGTTGTTTGTTGGGAGGTCCAACCCCCCCCCCCCCCCCCCCCCCCTACCATTGAGTTGTCCAGCAGAAAGGATGTCGCCAGCGGCCCCAGACTGTTTCTCTCCCCTCGAGGATCTAACCCTCTGTGACATCTTCAGGGACCATATCCTCTCTTGTAGCTACAGCTTCTGCGTATCCTGCCTTGAGCAGACCTGGAGGCCAGGAGGGCCAACCTGGCCCTGAGACCCTGCTGATGGAGAGGAAGCGGTTGTGCAGGTGTTGAAGGAGGATGGAGGAAAGAATGAAGGAGATGAGATGTGATGTCAGACAGGATCTGTGAGAGGCTGGTGAGGATCAGTAAGGATCAGTGAGTATCCATAAGGAGAACTTGCTTCCGGATCTAGAGCTGGCCTTGGGACCAGAAGCACTGATTTACAAATAAAGATGTTATTGTTCTTAAGAATGAATTCTATTAAATAAAGACATGGTCACATTTTTTATTGACGTAGTTTGGGGGCAAATATAGAAATGAGTGAGAGCAACCCTAAATAGAGAATAATGGGCAATAATTTTATGAATAAGTCATTAATAACCTGTTTATAAGTAAGGTACTGTACAGTAGGTACTATTAACACATGACGCAGGGTAGCCTAGTGGTTAGAGTGTTGGACTAGTAGGTTGTGAGTTCAAACCCCCGAGCTGACAAGGTACAAATCTGTCGTTCTGCCCCTGAACAGGCAGTTAACCCACTGTTCCCAGGCCGTCATTGAAAATAAGAATGTGTTCTTAACTGACTTGCCTGGTTAAATAAAGGTAAAATAAAATAAATAAAATAAACAAGTGTTACTGGATGTTGATTTGACAGTAAAACCAAACAGGCACACTTAGGGCAAGGATCGACCAGCGTGAAAACAGCTGCCATCTGACAAAACGGACTAACTGAATCTTGCGCCCGAGGAATTGCTGCACTGATCAATGCATGAGTGTCTTACTAGCAAGTGATGTCCCACTTGACACAACAATCAATAGCATTATTCCTGGCTAATAAGACAACGTTTTCCATGTCTGTCTGACAAGCCCTGACCAACTACACAGCCAGAATAGGCACCTTTTTTCCAGAATGGCTTGTTAAAACAGAGAAGTCTCGTCACAGACAATTGTGCAATTGCTCAAATATTCAGGAAGCATATTGAGATATTGTTGTACCATGGTGTTTAGTGCACTACTATGAGCATACTTTTCTGAAAGTCAATGTGCACCGCATGTATGGTTTGCCTTTGGCCCTTTAAATGTTCAACATCCACATTGTATTTGAACCTTCTGAACTTCCAGCTAGGTGTTCACTCAGCCAATAACTGCCTTTTATGTTATTGTACAAATTGATCATGTTTGTAGGCCTGTTGGTTTGGATATCATTACATGATTGTTATCATCTCTCAGAGCAGATACAGATAAATCAATGTCATGATCGTGAATATGACTTCATCTGGAAATCTGTGACTTTTTCTTCCACTACCCCAGGAGGACCCTGCAGATCAATTAACAAGTGTATTTTGTGGTGAGGTTTATAGGAAAAACCTATTGGGAAGCCACAATGGAATGTTTGCATAATAAATGAAAAGACAAGACACTGGCCATAGGCACTGCCCAAAAATGAACTTAAAAGAAGTAGCCTATGCAACTAGCCTATTCAAATGAAAAATCTGTACCACTCCACTTGTAAATATTTCCTAATCTTAGTTGCCAATAACAGCAAGACAGACATAAACCTTCAGATGTAATAGTCAACTTGTTTCTCTTTCTATAGTTTTCCCAGAGGAATGGATGATCATGACTGACCGGCTGTTTGATGACAAGCAGTACATTTCAACCAAAGAATCACCAACCACAAATAGATGGCTTCTTGAGTGCATTTATTTATGGATTCATGATATATATTAATATCTTTAAGTAACCTATACCCTTAAACTTTGAATATAACATTAGAGAATTCATTTGTCTCTGCCACTTCATCAGAGAGATCACAAAAAGGCACATGGAAAGGGATACCTTTATCAATCTGCATTATTAAATGAAAAGTGTGAATGGAGTGCAGGGGTCCAAAAATAGCTTTCATTTTTGCCTCATGTTCCTCAATTATTCTGTAGGGAAAGTGTTCCACTCAAGGACTGTTCAGGTTAATTTAAGTAGAAGTGCACCTCTTATTAGGTGGAAGTACAAAGTTTTTGTGCAATCATTCCCAATCACATTTTAATTTGGCGGCAGGTTAGCCTAGTGGTTAGAGTGTTGGACTAGTAACTGGAAGGTTGCAAGTTCAAACCCCTGAGCTGACAAGGTACAAATCTGTCGTTCTGCCCCTGAACAGGCAGTTAACCCACTGTTCCTAGGCCATCATTGAAAATAAGAATTGGTTTTTAACTGACTTGCCTAGTTAGATAATGGTATAGTAAAAAATAATAATAAAATAAAAACAGCATTTGTTATGTTATATGATGATAAAGACTATGGTTTTAACGCCTTCATTGAATGATCTTACAACACATCCACAGACTGTAGGCTAGGCTATGTGATCTGTATGCAAAATACAATTATGAACTTGGCTCGCTTACATTTATAGATTTATCAAAATTACATATTCATCAAAAATAATCTGAAGAGGGTTTTGTATCAAATAATGTCGGCTAAATGTTGTATCAGCACATATCTTCTTCTCAAACTATAGTGTTGCAAAATCAATTACCACCTTCCCACTGGGCACACATGAAATTACGTTGAACCAATGTGGAATAGACGTTGAAATCTTGTATGTACCTGTGGGTTGTTCCTTAGAAGGTTGAGGATAGTTTTTTTACTTTCAAGTACACTGAAAAAATATAAACACACCATGCAACAATTTCCAAGATTTTATTGAGTTACAGCTCCTATAAGGAAATCAGTCAATTGAAATAAATTATTTCACATGAATGGAAATCTATGGATTTCACATGAATGGGAATACAGATATGCATCTGTTGGTCACAGACACATTTTTAAATAAGGTAGGGTCATGGTGGATCAGAAAACCAGTGAGTATCTGATGTGACCACCATTTGCCTCAAGCAGCACAACACATCTCCTTCGCATAGAGTTGATCAGGTTGTTGATTGTGGCCTGTGGAATGTTGTCCCACTCCTCTTCAAAGGCTGTGCGAAGTTTCTGGATATTGGCTGGAACTGGAACACTCTGCGGTGCACGATCCAGAGCATCCCAAACATTCTCAATGGGTGAAATGTCTGGTGACTATGCAGGTCATGGGAGAACTGAGAAATGTTCAGATTACACGTGGTCTGCGTTTGTAAGGCCGGTTGGACGTACTGCCAAAATTCTCAAAAATGACATTTGAGGTGGCTTATGGTACAGAAATTAACATTAAATTCTCTGGTAACAGCTCTGGTGGACAGTCCTGCAGTAAGCATCCATGCTCCCTCGAAACTTGAGACATCTGTGGCATTGTGTTGTGACAAAACTGCACATTTTAGAGTGGCTTTTTATTATCCCCAGCACAAGGTGCACCTGTGTAATGATCATGCTGTTTAATCCTCTTCTTGATATGCCACACCTGTCAGGTGGATGGATAACTTGGGCAAAGGAAAAATGCTCACTAACAGCGATGTATACAAATCTGTGCACAAAATGTGAGAGAAATACGCTTCTTGTGTGTATGGAACATTCCTGGGATCTTTTACTTCAGCTCATGAAACATGGGACTAACACTTCACATGTTGCGTTTATATTTTTGTTCAGTGTAGATGCATTTATGGCCCATTTTACCTGGGCCCTGTCAAAAACAAATGAGGGTGCGAATCTGAAAAGGGGAGGAGTCATCTACAGGCAGAAAAATGATGGCCACAACCTGAAGATCCGAAAATGACGGGAGAGCAGAGCAGCAGTGGGGGAGGAGACTTGCACAGTGGTAACCTTTTCAGCTGACTATGCTACGATGTTTAAAAATACCTTGACAACTAAGCAGGATAGCGGTGACTTTTCAGGTTTGACCTACCAATTTGTCTTTATTTCTTGTGACACCCAATACGTTTAAATGATGGATATGGAGGCTTTTGAGTTGGTTTTATTTTCATACAGATGAGAAAGTGAAAGGGAGAAAAGAGGAATGTCTTACCAAAAATAACAAGGTCAGTTTGGGGTTTCATCTTCTGCATCTCTCAATAGTATAGGTAGCTATTTCACAACATTAATCAGTTGTATCATTCAGCAGTGTCATATTTAACGTTATTTCCTAAATTATTAGTCTCTTTCATTACCATCCATTCTAAAGACTAACTTAGCTAGCACACTCCTCGATTAGACTGCATCTTCTCAACGGAAGGTTAACAACAGTGGTCATACTTCCGTTTCTCGTCAACATCTCCATATAATGGATGGAAACGGGAGAAAATAAGCCACACGTTCGTATTTTGTATTGAATCGATTGTCTACGTCGATTTCATAACTAACCTAGTTAGCTAACTACTTTGGGCAAGATAGGGTTTTAGTGTAGCTTGAGCCTACCTAGGTCGAGCACACGACTAGCTGGCTAAAAGCGCGAGCCGTTTTCCGCGTATAACAGGTGCATCTCTCGCTCGAGCACTGTAATCTGCATGGAATTATTTCCAAATACTTTATTACAACTCATTTATTACATATTTGCTACCAAAACAAATCCACTCACGTTCGAAAATGCATTTTCGCCGATAAAAGGTTGCGTTGCGATTGACGTGTTGCAAGTGTTTAGCTAGCTAACGTTATAATGTTGAAGTCTAAAAAGGAAGCTAGCTAGTTAGCAATGTCTAGCTTGCGAACAGTCCACGCGAATCGGGGCAGGCAGGGCCCTCCTTTGTAATGACAGATTCTTATTATTTTGGTGTATCTGGACTATTTCGAGAATTCAATGTTAAATAATTGATGACCTAATTTAGTAGCTATGTTAGCCGTTTGCCAGTTCTGTGAATATAGGGTTATTGCTAGCTATATGAATATGAACGTATTTAAGTAACGTTAGCTACTTATTTTTAGCGCGCATATTTTGCATACCGGAGGTCTTTATTTATTTGACCTAGACTCGTTTAGCTAGCTAGATATTTAATTTAGGACTAGTTAGCTACATTGTCTCACCCTACAGCTAATCGTTTGGCTTTCAGACCTGGGATGTATTCATTACGGTAATTCTGTTGCCAAACGCTTCATAAACGGAAGCAAATGGAACGAAACGGGGAGGGACTTGCCCTAATTTGTCCAGTAGAATCTCTCGTTTTAGTTGAACGTTTTTCAACAGTTTGGATTCATTCTTACACCCCTGATCAACTCAAATAACTCGCTAAATCAGTTGAGTTCTCTCTAACTCTGTTTTATTGGCTATATTGTCTTACAATTTTAATCGCATGACACTGCTGCTTGGATTTCGCAGAAATTTTAGTTTACTTTCACCCCTTTTAAAGGTAGCTTACATACCCCCTTTGTCAAGGTCAACATTGATAAGCCTACTTACTACTAGCTAGCTGTTCAATGGTTGGGGTCTGACTGGTTAACTTCTTAGAGAGGGATATGGAACATCCAGTCATCTGAGATTGCAAGGCACACTTGTCTAGTGGATGTATTTAATATTCAGATCATGTGTTATCCAATGGCTGCTTTGGTGGATGTGTTGTGACAAAACTGCACATTTTAGAGTGGCCTTTTATTGTCCCCAGCACAAGGTGCACCTGTGTAATGATCATGCTGTTTAATCCTCTTCTTGATATGCCACACCTGTCAGGTGGATGGATTACTTGGGCAAAGTAAAAATACTCACTAACAGTGATGTATACAAATGTGTGCACAGAATGTGAGAGAAATACGCTTCTTGTGTGTATGGAACATTTCTGGGATCTTTTACTTCAGCCAATTAAATTTGCTCTTAATGCCACTGTATTTGAGGCCCAATTATTTTTTATTGTTTTAAATTATTTCCCACTGTACAGGTCAAATAACAGGCAAATAATTGTGAAGGGGAATGAAGCATAGAATTTAATGTAAACTCTTCTTCCTTGGTAGGAACTGTATGGAGCAGACACTATATGGGGATGAACAGAGCTATACTATTCTGACTGCAAATATACAGTAGGTAGGAAACCATTGGCATGGTAATAACATTTGCTTTACCTTACACAAGACATTGAAGGCCTAACATAATTATTTGCACAGCCCCAAGGCCTTATTCAAATTATTAATTGATGTTTTATGCTATTGTATGAGTGGGGAGGATCTATATTCACAGTTTGGTTGTGATTTAGGCGACTGACAAACCTTCTCAAGATTACAACTTTCCCTGATTGCAACTTTGCCAAACTTGAAATCTTCAAAGTACCAATTTTATAAAGCTTCCAGAGGATGTTCTTTCTTAGGCCTATTTCACCAAGGCCTATTATATGAGGATGTGTGTTACTCTATAGTGAAATGCTCCTTGGCATTTTGTTGAATATAAAGCACCTGCTGTTTAACAGATGGCCTAATCTTGGCTAACTGAGGCTTCCAACTAGGGCCTATGTCAATGATCTATGTTCTCAGGAATGGCTGTTGGATATAGGCTATGACTGAAAAGAGATGCACTTGTTTTAGGAGAACAGACAGACACAATAGACATATTAATTAAAATCTACTCAAGTCTTTACAATTGGGTGTGACACATCTGACTCCTTATGAAATTCACTGCTTTTGTGTTTGTTTTGATTGCATTATATCCCTCCTTGCTATTGCACTGTAGTTACATATGGTGCGAACAGCAACACATAAAATACTTGTCTTGCTTGTTTAGGAAATGGGCTTTGAAATCAAGCCTTGGTTTGAACACATGATTGAATCATGTTCAGGAAATGGGAATATGATAGAATCTAGGCCACAGTGACTAGAGCGCTCGCTTTGATGCATACTGTGGCACAAAGAGATTTTTGTAGAGCATTGCAAGGTGTATTAGCTAAACAAAATATAAACACTTTTATGTAAAAATGACAGGTGTGTTTTACTTGTTTGTGCTCTTACATTTTAAGTAAAGGGAAGTGAATTGGATGATCGAGTCTAACAGTCCATAATGTAGGCCTAGGGCTGTTTTTCTATTTATTTGGAATTTAACAACCTCTTCGAATGTAGGCCCTACCAGTTTGCCAGCTTGGCCTTGTCTCTTTCAAGGAGGCAGCTTTAGAAACCTATAGAAAGCGTGACTCAACTGTGTTTTTATTCAGACTGCTCTGAGTCAGGGTCTCCTAGCAGAGGAGAGGAGAGAGCCTCATGCGGGGAGAGTATCGGGAGAGTGCAGACTAGAATCATCTCTGATGGTTTGATTGGGATCTGTAGCCTACTTCTGTATGTCTCAACATGGTTAAGGAGTAGCATCAGTGGGCCAAAAAAACAATCCATCTACTGGTCAAACAAATGGTTAACAATCTTCTCAAGTTGAAAAGCAGATGACTGACAACTCAGTCTAATAGAGATTTAAGAACTTGCCAATTGCTTCAAATTATGCTTCATCAACAAATGGGAAATATGTATCCTTGCCTTGTAGCGGTACATTTTTGAGTAAGCCATGCATTTGATATGGTGTTGTGTCTGCATCCAGAAAGGCAGATTAGATGCAGGACAGTGCCGATCGAAGAAACCCTGTGGATGGGGCTTAATTTAACTTTCCAGTTTACCCAGATGGTGATCTAGTCATAACAATCCCATTCTGTGGCAAAAACACTAGTCCTTGCTGCTGGCAATGGTCTATCTACCTTTGTAAAGATATCCATCTCTATCTACCTCTGTAAAGATATCCATCTCTGGGCCTCCCGAGTGGTTCGATCCCAGGCTGTGTTGCAGCAATTGGCCCAGCGTTGTCCGGGTTAGGGGAGGGTTTGGCCGGCCGGGATGTCCTTGTCCCATCGCGATCTAGCGACTCCTTGTGGTGGGCCGGGCGTATGCACGCTGACTTCGGTCTCCAGCTGTGCGGTGTCTCCTCTGACACATCGGTGTGACTGGCTTCTGGGTTAAGCGAGCAGTGCGACAAGAAGCAGTGCGGCTTGGCAGGGTCGTGTTTTGGAGGATGCATGGCTCTTGAGCTTCGCCTCTCCCGAGTCCGTAAGGGAGTTGCAGCGATGGGACAAGATTGTAACTAACAATTGGATGTCACAGAATTGAGGAGAAAAAGGGGTAAAATAAAAATAAGATATCCATCTATAGCTACCTCTGTAAAGATATCCATCTCTACTTACCTCTGTAAAGATATACATCCATCAAAAAGTGTAGAAGTAAGAGATGGTGCCCGACTGAGATTAAAGGTATGATATATTGAATGAATCAAAGCACGAGAACGTTACAATTTTCATTCCATGCTCAAATGATCGGCTCTCATCTTTGACTGTAGACTGAATCAGTATGAGTGAAGGCTCCCTTGGAAAGCACTTAACCCTAATTTTAGATGATTTGCTGCCTTTGCATCTAAGTTGAGGTTCTGCCATAGATCGCATCTGATAGCGAAAGCAATGTGATGACAGCGTTTGGCCTCTGAGCAGCGTTGGCCGGGCTGGCAGAACAGAGTCAACAGACCAGGGAATATATATGTATGTGGTGCTGAACTTTCTCCTTTAATTAGCAACCAGGCAATAACAGCTGTCAGAGTTGTAAAGAGTAGGTCTAATTTTCCCCAATAGGCCATGTAAATGCTCTTTTCTATGCAAATGTTCCTCCTAAAGATGGTCTGTTATAGTTCTGATGAGCTGACGTCACAGCCTAGCTTGCTTAGCATTAGGATTCCAGGCGATTGGCCGACCCTGGGCTGCCTGTCTCAGCACTACAGGATTGTGGTTGGCACAGTCGAGGCCCTAATACCCACCCCCAGGGCACCTAATTAAAACTTACAACCAAGACAAATGACCTTTGACTCTGTCTGCCATTTCACGAGAACTGCTATTCTAAAAACTCAATGACATGCAAAGAGGAGATCAGTGGGAGATCAACATACCCTCTTAGCAAATGATTATGGCACATGAAATGTTTCGATTTTCTCAGTCAGTATCGTAATACTACTTTTTGCTTGGTCTTCTGTATTTTTTTCGCACCTGTTTGTACTTAATCTATTGTTCATTTAGTCAGACCTCCCATTAGATTGCTAGTTCATCATTACTGTGACAAAGGCAAAAACAAACTTGTACATACAGTATGTAAATATACTCGTAAATATGTTTTAGCTCTCAGTTTTGCCCCAGTCGTTTGTTTTGTTGTCATTGATACATTCGCCCACTTCATGGGCCATTGCATTGAAATATTGTTGGCAAAAGGTTCTTTCTCACTCTCTAAAAAATGTGTAAAACCCAACCCTGAATATCTGTTGAGAATTTTCTCTGTTATTATACAGTTGAAAAAGGTCATGCTCGCACAAGCATGAGAGGTCTTTTGGAGGCAAATAATGCTTGATGAGTTTATTAATTTAAAAAACTATCAGATTCTTACACGAGTTGATTCTCTTTCTTTGCAGTGGCTGACTAACATGGCTGACTAACTACCTGCCACGGACTCTTCATGGATAATAGAGGAAAACAACAAAGGAAACACAAAATAAAACCTCATTAATTATCAACAAAGACATTAAACATCCAGAAATAACAACCCGCCATCGTTCCATCACTTTGACTCCCAGTGCATGTGGCCCTGAAACATTCCTAAGAGAGGAGGTGGGGAACACATAGGCCTACCACTATGCACTGTAAACAGAGAGGCTGGGACTATGGAGGTGTAGGGAGAACCAGGCCTCCAGGCAGAACTATTCCCCTGGTGTTGGGTGTCCTGGTGGCTCTGGTCCAGGGCACTGTACCTGGGAGACCGTTAGTGGATGGCCTGGGGGAGATGGTGTTGGTGGACCTGGAAGCCTCCATGCACTCCACTGTCCTCTCCGACTTGAATGCTGCAGCCTCTGTCACAGAGGGACCTTCCATGGGTATCCCAGAATCCCTGGCTGCGGTCACAGAGGTGGCCCCCGTAGGCATCCCAGACTCTTCAGCGGTGGTGGGCCAGGGGTTCCAGTTGAGGATTCCACCCAGGTTGACGAATGGCAGTTGTAATGTTCAGGTAAGCACTCATGAGTAGGATGTTACTACGAAATAGGATTACTAAGACGTTCCTATTAAATTACTAGAGGGGCTATTGTTATGTAGTAGGTAGTGTAGTGTTAGCACACAGGTAGGCAACACACTATCTAGGTAACATATCTAGGTAACACTTCCACACTTGATCCCAGGTGGCATCAGCCGGGTCCAGGGGTTGCCAAGGTTACATTAAAGGGATACTTAAAGGGATACTTCAGGATTTTGGCAATGAGGACAGAGTCCGATGATCTTGTGGATAGCATTTTTATGTGTATGCGTGCAGTTTGAAGGAAGTTGCTACACGCTAACGCTAGTTAGCCTTGGCTCGCAAAACTACCTCTTAACTCATACTGGACACAGAGACATAAAAATGGTATCCACGAGTTCATCTGACTCCGAGGAAGTAGATAATAGCCAAAATCCCAAAGTATCCCTTTTTAGCACAGGTCACATTTCAGTTGAAGGCATTCAGTTGTACAACTGACTAGGTATTTCCCTTTCCCTTTCTGCCATTTTAACATGGTTGTCAGTCAGTGTCCCAGCTTGCAAGCCATTTCATGGCCATGAGGCCTTTAGTTAGTTTTTTGAGTCTTTAGTTTGGGCATGCCTTTTGTATTTCTCCTTTTTTGTACGTATTTATGTTTCGTCACCATCTGAACAATAGTAATCCGCTTGGACTGGCCGACCAAGGTCAAGAGAGACTGAGCTGGACCAGTAGCGGTGCTAGGTAAAATTACAGAGGAAGCCAAGCCAGTAAAAAATCCATATTACAACCTATGTTGTGATAATTGTGTTGTTTGCTCTATAATCTATTAGTTCATACGCCAGCGTGATATACAATAAGGCCGTGACAATAAAAAGACAACAGTCACACAGTGGCAGAATAAATTAAACTATACATAAGTTTGCTTCATTAATAACCAGAGAGCAACGTCTGTCCGGTGAAGTCCACAAAGTAAAAATTGCAAGTAACAAACAGTATATATGACCTGCAACATGGTCAAGCAAGCTAATATTTGATAGTTTACCTAACAACTACTGATTTAGAACAACGGAGTTACTACAAGTCAGGACAAAAACAACAGGAGCACTGCTTCCACTATTTCAGCCCCAATTCCAACTTAAACATTATAAACATCATCAAATCAACAAGGTTAAGCATTCAGACCCCTTCACCTTTTCCACACTCCTGGTTGTCCTGGCTGTTTGCTTAGGGTCGTGTCCTGTTGGAAGGTGAACCTTCAAGCTAGTCTGAGTTCCTGAGCGCTCTGGAGCAGGTTTTCATGAAGGATCTTTCTGTACTATGCTCTGTTCATCTAGTCTCCCAGTCCCTGCTGCTGAAAAAGATAACCACAGCATGATGCTGCCACCACCACGTTTCACCTTAGGGAAGCTTGGCATTCAGGCCAAAGAGTTCAATCTTGGTGTCAGACCAGAGAATCTTGTTTCTCAGATCCCCAGATCTGTGCCTTGACACAATCCTGTCTCGGAGCTCTACGGACAATTCCTTCTACCACGGCTTGGTTTTTGCACTGACAACTGTGGGACCTTATCTAGATAGGTGTATGCCTTTCCAATTAATGTCCAATCTATTGAATTTACCAGGTGGACCCCAACCATGTTTTAGAAACATCTTAATGAGGCTCTCAAGGAGAGTTTGAGATTAGATTAGTGCTGATTTGAAACCAGATAGGGAGGATAATTAGTTGTGTGGGGACTTTCTTTGTCAACCTAGAAAGTGGTTTCCAGGAAATGGTTCTCCCCAGTGAGAAAGGAGGTTCTTGTGTCTCTAGCTGAGACCTGGGCAGAGATATCATATCTAGTGTACCCTCTGAAGGTTGAGAATAAGGTTGATTCATGTGTCAATTTAGGAGAGACGTTCTTTGTTGGGTTGAGTGACACTGATACCCTAGGCTCTATTTGTGTTCTGAGAAATTAGTTGGTTTCCCCAAGTGATCTGTTGAAGTCAGTTTGTCAGTGAGTCTTTTGTTCCATTAGCTGACATGTGCTTTGTCACGGTAGAGGAGGTTCATCAGGTTTTGATTTAGCTGACACTTCTCTGTGTGCTATTTTATTTAAATAAAAAAATATTTCACCTTTATTTAACCAGGTAGGCCAGTTGAGAACAAGTTCTCATTTACAACTGCGACCTGGCCAAGATAAAGCAAAGCAGTGCGACAAAAACAACAACACAGTGTTACACATAAACAAATGTACAGTAAATAACACAATGTAAAAATATATATACAGTGTGTGCAAATGTAGAAGATTAGGGAGGTAAGGCAATAAATAGGCCATAGAGGCGAAATAATTACTATTTAGCATTTACACTGGAGTGATAGATGTGCAGATGATGATTTGCAAGTAGAGATACTGGGTTGCAAAAGAGCAATAAGATAAATAACAATATGGGGATGAGGTAGTTGGTTGTGCTATTTACAGATTGGCTGTTTACAGGTACAGGTAAGCTGCTCTGACAGCTGATGCTTAAAGTCAGAGAGGGAGATATAAGTGTCCAGCTTCAGTGATTTTTGAAATTCGTTCCAGTCATTGGCAGCAGAGCACTGGAAGGAAAGGAGGCCAAAGGAAGTGTTGGCTTTGGGGATGACCAGTGAAATATACCTGCTGGAGCGTGTGCTATGGGTGGGTGTTGCTATGGTGACCAGTGATCTGAGATAAGGCGGGGCTTTACCTAGCAAAGACTTATAGATGACCTGGAGCCAGTGGGTTTTGCGACTAATATGTAGCGAGGGCCAGCCAACGAGAGCATACAAGTAGCAGTGGTGGGTACTATATGGGGCTTTGGTGACAAAACGGATGGCACTGTGATAGACTACATCCAGTTTGCTGAGTAAATGACATCGCTGAAGTCAAAGATCGGTAGGATAGTCAGTTTAACGAGGGTATGTTTGGCAGCATGAGTGAAGGAGGCTTTGTTGCAGAATAGGAAGCCGATTCTAGATTTAATTTTGGATTGGAGATGCTTAATGTGAGTCTGGAAGGAGAGTTTACAGTCTAACCAGACACATAGGTATTTGTAGTTGTCCACATATTCTAAGTCAGAACCGTCCAGAGAAGAGGTCAACCAATTAATTGGAATGGACGATTAATTAGGGCCGATTTCAAGTTTTCATAACAATCGGAAATCTGTATTTTTGGGCGCCGATTATTTTTTTCATATATATATATATATATATATATATATACTTTTTATACTTTTTATACCTTTTATTTAACTAGGCAAGTCAGTTAAGAACACATTCTCATTTTCAATGACTGCCTAGGAACTGTGGTTTAACTGCCTTGATCAGGGGCAGAACGACAGATTTTCACCTTGTCAGCTCAGGGGTTCCAATCTTGCAACTGCACAGTTAACTAGTCCAACGCAATAATGACCTGCCTCTCTCTCGTTGCACTCCACAAGGAGACTGCCTGTTATGCAAATGCAGTAAGCCAAGGTAAGTTGCTAGCTAGCATATAAAAAACTATCAATCATAATCAGTAGTTAACTACACATGGTTGATGATATTACTAGATATTATCTAGCGTGTCCTGCGTTGCATATAATCTGATAATCTGAGCATACAAGCATACAAGTATCTGACTGAGCGGTGGTAGGCAGAAGCAGGCGCGTAAACATGAATTCAAATAGCACTTTAGTGCGTTTTGCCAGCAGCTCTTCGTTGTGCATCAAGCATTGCGCTGTTTATGACTTCAAGCCTATCAACTCCCGAGATGAGGCTGGTATAACCGAAGTGAAATGGCTAGCTAGTTAGCGTGCGCTAATAGCGTTTCAAACGTCACTCGCTCTGAGCCTTCTAGTAGTTGTTCCCCTTGCTCTGCATGAGTAACGCTGCTTCGATGGTTGCTGTTGTCGTTGTGTTGCTGGTTCGAGCCCAGGGAGGAGCCAGGAGAGGGACGGAAGCTATACTGTTACACTGGCAATACTAAAGTGCCTATAAGAACATCCAATTATCAAAGGTTAATGAAATACAAATGGTATAGAGGCAAATAGTCCTATAATTCTTATAATAACTACAACCTAAAACTTCTTACCTGGGAATATTGAAGACTCATGTTAAAAGGAACCACCAGCTTTCATATGTTCTCATGTTCTGAGCAAGGAACTGAAACGTTAGCTTTCTTAAATAGCACATATTGCACTTTTACGTTCTCCTCCAACACTTTGTTTTTGCATTATTTAAACCAAATTGAACATGTTTCATTATTTACTTGAGGCTAAATTGATTTGATTGATATTAAGTTAAAATAAGTGTTCATTCAGTATTGTTATTGTCATTATTACACATGTTCAAAAATCGGCCGATTAATCGGCATCGGCTTTTTTTGGTCCAATAATCGGTATCGGTAATCGGTCGACCTCTACTCTGTATGTTCCTCTACCTCATTTCCGTAATCCTTTGTGCCCAACTGCTTGATCACAATACCGTACTTATTCCAGTCTTCCTGTTTATACTGAAATACGTTTGAGGAGTTTACCTTGCACATAAGAGCCAGCTCTCTTTGTAATTGGGAACAGCCATTACAGCTGAACAGAAAATGGCCTTAAATCTGTGTGTGGATGGAGAATGGAGAATGGAGAGAACCAATACTTTTTGGGAAGTATTGTAGTCCAGCTCAAAAAGCTTAACTTTACGTAACCACAACCGCTTGATTATTTCCTATTTCCCCTTCTAATTCTCCCAGCTCGTATGGCTATTTTGAACCTACTCTATGCCAGATCATTCTGTTGCAGCAATTTGTTTCAGCCTTTGGCTTCTCAATAACTAGCCAAATATTTACATATTTGCAATGCTATGCAGTTTTTTTCTCTCACTGTATCACTGCTGAATGAGTTTTACTGTAGTGCAATTTGTTCAATAAGGAGTTTATGAATGGGATAAGATTAATATTGGCTCCTTGTATTATTGGGAATGATATCCTGTCACATCGTAATGTCTCAAAATGAAGGGGTGATGACTCGGGTGGCTGTCATTTTGTGAATAGGTGGTAACTGAGCAGAGCTTCCTGCTCACTTCAACAAAAGGTTGGTAGAGACAGCAATACACAGATGAAATGATTGAATGGAAAAGTGAGACTGGGTTTTCCATCTTCAGGGCTGTATGATAAACCCTTTTATAATAATACCCTTAAGATTACTGTACAGTTGGGTAAGTTTTTATTGGCAGAATCTGTCTTTTGTGTGAAACACCCTCTCTTTTCAGTGTTTTATCTATGAGCCATAACTTCCCCTCATCTCTAAAGCTTTCTTCTCTCCTTTTGCAGTTAACTGAGGTGGGAAAGGACAGCTTACCCTCCTGGCTGCACTGGGACACTGGGAGCTGCATCCTACAAGGCCTAGCCCTGGAGCAGGACAAAGGTGTCCACCATATCTCCCGCTCTGAGATTAACAGTGGCCATGGTCTGGAGGCCTTCTCTATTGAGGTGCATCTAGAAGAGCGAGCCGACACTGAGCCGGCCCTTTTTGCCCTCCAGGCTGAGAGCAACAACCTCCATTCCTTCATCTGCGGCAACGAGGAGCCCGTCACTGTCCTCACCATCATCTTGGATGCTGACCTCACCAAGATGGACGCCCAGCAGAGGGTAGGCCTGCTGGCCAGCATGAAGAAGTTTTCCGGTGTCACTCTGGAGCACATGAAGGTGGTACCCGTCGTCAACAACCGCCTGTTCGACATGTCCGCCTTCATGGCCGGGCCTGGAAATGCCAAGAAGGTGGTGGAGAATGGGGCCCTGTTGTCGTGGAAGCTTGGCTGTGCCCTTGACCAGTCCAACATTCCGAATATCAACAGCGTCCAATCACCTGCCAAAGACGGGTCCATGTCGTTCAAGTTAGGCTACCCAGTGGTGGGCTGGCACATCGTCAACAAGAAGCCCCATTTGGTAAAACGGGTCAGGAGGCAGCTGGGAAACACCCCCACTCCTGTGCCCTCCCTTCTCCCCCCAACGACTCATCCCGAGCCCCCTACTCGTATCATTCCTACCCCCACATCCCCTTCCATCTCCCTAGCCACTGACAGCTCTGTCCCCCCTGTCCGTGGCCCCTTGCCCTTGCCGGTGAAGCCCACTATCAGGCTAAGAGATCAGATAGCCCACACTCCTACTATAGGGGTTCCTCAGCCCACTAGGATCCTGGGCACCACCAGTACCATCCTTATACAGCCTACTATGACCCAGCCTGCTATTCCAGAGGCTACTGCTCTGCCCACCCCACCAAGCACCACTCGAAGGCCCAAGACTTCCACCAGCAAGAAAACCAAGAAGCCCAAGATATCCACTCCAGCGCCTAAGGAACCTAAAACCACGACTAAGCCACCCAGACACACCACCCATTTGTCTCCGGTTCCTGACTACAACAACGAGAAGCCCCAGCTACGCAATCCCATCGACGAGGTGAACGCCTGGGTGGGGACCTACTTTGAGGTGAAGATTCCTCCAGATACTTTCTTCGACAAAGAGGACGGCACCACAGACAAGCTGCGTCTGACTCTGCGGAAGAACCACAACGAGGCGGTGAGCGAGACCTCCTGGATCCAGTTCAACAGCACCATCCAGCTCCTTTACGGTCTCCCAGAGAGAGAACACATGGGCAAACATGAGTACTTCATGCTGGCCACCGACAAGGCAGGCATGAGCACCATAGACGCCTTTGAGGTCCATGTCAACCGTTTGTCAGTCAACGACAAACCCTCGGTCGTTTTTGCTGCCCGTTTCTACGGCGAACCCAATACACTGACCAACAACGTCCACAAGAAGATCCTCCTGACTAAGAAGTTGGCATATGCACTGGGCGACCGGAACACCAGCACATTGACCCTGCGGAGCATCACCAAGGGCTCCATTGTGGTGGAGTGGACCAACAACAGCCTCCAGCAGAGCCCCTGTCCCAAGGACCAGATCATTGTCCTCAGCAGAAAGATCTCCGACCCCCATGGCAGGCCAACTCTGGCCTTCTCCAATGCCATGGAGCCAGACTTCAAACCCATCAATATCTCCGTTCGCGGCACCAACAAGTGCCATACCTACACGTTTGTGCCCCCAGGAGAGGTGATTATCCCTGTTCCCCCTCCAGCCACTCCTTCCCCTGGCACGGGTCGTAGCACCAGTGACGATGTCTACCTGCACACGGTTATCCCGGCTGTGGTGGTGGCGGCACTACTGCTGATCGCCGGCGTCATCGCAATGGTCTGCTACCGCAAGAAGCGCAAGGGCAAGATGACCATTGAGGAGCAGGCCACCTTTATCAAGAAAGGCGTGCCCATTATCTTTGCAGATGAGCTAGACGACTCCAAATCCCTCCCGCCTTCCAGTATTCCCCTAATCCTGCAGGAGGAGAAGCCGCCCCTGCCCCCTCCAGAGTACCCCAACATGGCTGGCCCTCACAGTACCCTACTTAACCAGGATCTCCTGGAGTACTCCATCTACCAGGATGAGGACCCCAATGCACCCCCCTATCAGCCCCCTCCACCCTTCACTGTCCCCATTGAGGGGAAAGTGTCCCGCCCCAAGAACATGACATCATACAGGTCACCACCTCCCTACGTTCCTCCGTAATGCTCTCAAAAGCCTTGGCTTTGGGATGGATGAGAGCAGTTGTTTGTATGAAAACAATTTACGTAGGGATTTTACACACGTACTGTAGATTAAGATGGCTTCGACATGGATGGAGTAGGCGACCACACCTGTATGAGCGACCACTATGAAAACGTACTGTATAAGTCTACTACTGGCACAGGAAAACTGTACAGAGACAGTTTGAAACTCCAGCACTCTTTCTTTTGTTGTCCATCATAGTTGTGCTTTCGAATCTTGCTTAATAATCTTTTTTTAAATCGGTTCTTGCCAAGAATAATCATTTTTATCTTTGAAGATGTACTGTTTCTATTGTATAGAAAATAATGAAAATGCGGAAGAGCAGGCTGCAGAGGCCTTGGATCAAATGTCACCATGACAACAGACTAGGAGGCTGTCATTCACAAAGTGAATCTTTATACAAATTACATTGTATTGCTTTTATTTTTCTTTGGGCTAGATCTACTAAGATTTTGCCACTGTTATTTTTTGAAGGGAGCAAGACAAAAAGGCAGACTAAAACCATGTTTTATTTACATCATAATCTACATTTATATTATTCTCTTAATCTCTAGCCACGTTTCCATCCACAGTTTTTCTCAGAGTATAGTCAATCTGTATAAATAAAGATAAAAATCATGGCAGCTGTGATCGAAACAGGTAGTTTCGGTTCCATTTTATAAATCATATCGAAGTTAACTTATGGTGTGTGTGTGTGGTCCTCCATGCAGTTTATTAGGCTACAGATTAAATCATTTATGACAAATTCACAGGATGGTGAAAGTGCATGGTGATCTTGATGCTCTTTTCTAATAAATATTGAGTGTCTTATTCTGATGACAATGATGATCGATGCTTGACTGCCATTTGACAAAAGTATTCTCGCTCTTATCCATAATAATCCCATCATGTAGACTAGCCTACCCGCACAGCATACCCGCATTGTATCTGTACACATACTGTACCAAGGTACATATGCTATTTAACAGTTTTCGTGACAGAATTATTGGTAGAGTTCAAAATGCGATGGAAACACATTGAACTTAAGCGAAAAAGTACATTTTGTGTGCACTTTCTACATCACGCACTGATTTGTATCCTCAACAAGTTCATTTGGTAGAAAAACACCACTAATGTGAAAATGCTCATGTTTCCTTAATGCCATTTTTGTTTTTAGATTTGCATGAAAATCTATCTCCATTTGTTTATCCTTGTAGGTTGTATCCCCTCTTGAAAAGAACAGGTGTAAGACACCTAGTAAAACTAGCCCTTTGTGTCTTGTAGAACTAAACATTTGTTACTGGTAGCCTAAAAAGGACATGATTCCAAAAAATGTTTTCTTTAACAAATCATGTGACTGAAATATTCTCTGCTATACAGGTACTTGATCAACAAGTAAATCATAGACTCATAGTGAGTGAGCCACACTTGTTCTTAATGTAATGGGATTACAAAACAGGAGTAATAATGACATTATATTCAGCATATTAACTTGCTGCTGATCTCGTCCCTGAAACGGAGAGATCACTGAGTAGGCTAGCTGACTTTGATTATTCCGGGGTTGCCAAGGTAGTGACAAAGCAAAGCATGGCTGGCTTGGGCCCATAATGCTGGGCCAATGAGATGCTGTGACTAGATAACAGAGAGAACTGACGGAAGTAAAGAATAAGGCTACTAGATTGATCAACTGTTTGTTGCTGTTGTTGATGCAAGTTTTGGGGACCAGGTCTCCCTTGGACCAGAGAGGTATACTACAAAGCAGGATCAATGAGTAGGGTAGCTGACTTTGTTTTAAAAAATATATATATATATATTTATATTATATCGATTTTCTGGTTCATTAAGAAAGCTAATCATAGACATGTGTTTTTGGTTGTTGAGTCATTTAGACCATGCCCATTTCAAGCTTATCTTTCCAAAAAAGAAGTTATTTCAGAATATGTTAGCTGGATAACTCATTGATCCTGCTTGTAGTATTACACCCCCCCCCCCCCCCCCCCCCCCCCCCCGTAATATCACTGCTGCTGCACTGTATCGTTAGTGTTCTGCCTGCCTCTGTCATTATCAGTTGAGACGAGGCATGGGGACAAGTATATGTACATAATGGTGTGCCTATGAAACTGAAGATCTCCAAAATGTTACTGTTTTATCAGTAGAGTTGGTTTGGGAGGGTGGGTGGGTGGAAATCATTTTATATTTTGTTTGTCTAGATTTATGATCACGCTTTCATAAAACAAAAACAACTTTAATAGTTTGTGGGGGAAGGGAGATTTATTTTAATTTTACTTTTCCATCACCTGAAAACATTGCATACTGCAAAGAATACGATGGGGGGATGAAAACAAGTGAATAATGTAAGTTTCATATCTTATATCATAAGGAACAATGGTTGAAAAAATCTAATGTTTTTACAGATTTTTTGATACAGTCTCAAATTTGTTTTATGAAAAAATATGAATAAAGTATATTAATAAATATATTAATATATTAATAAAGATGAACTACTATTTGTAAAGCCTCAAAGACACTGTATGTTCCCTTCTCTGTTCAGTCTTTTTCCTTGGTGAAAACTGAATTTCACCACCACTGGTTTTGAATTATCACGTTTTTTTTTTACCTTTACTTAACTAGGCAAGTCAGTTAACAACAAATTCTTTACAATGACAGCCTATGGACAGTGGGTGTGCCATGTTCAGTGGGTGTGCCTTGTTCAGTGGCAGAACGACAGATTTTTACCTTGTCAATTTAGCAACCTTTCAGTTACTGGCCCAATGCTCTAACCACTAGGCTACCTGCCGCCCCTATTTCAAGCTTTGTAAACATTTTCTCACATTTCATATATTAATACTTCCATGAGATTGGGTTATTAGCTATGGTTAATGTCCATAAGATTTAACATGTTTACAGTATGTGTACTTAGAGACAGTATGGAGACTGAGACATTAGCTAGTGAGGCATTTTACATGATCACCATCCTGATCAGATCGATATGTGATCTTGCAGTTGAATGAATCAGCAACACATTTTCTCTTTACAAACTAGCTATCAGTATATTAAATTGCGTCATTGCTTTTCATAATCATAAACATATGTGAATCTACAAATACCATGAGTTCATTTTTGTTTTGGATTCAAATGCTCGTAATGGGCCTATTGCTGCACAACCATTTTAAAGACATACTCTGGTACTTTGGCGACTAAGAAAGTATTTTTTAAACCTCCCGCTTTGGGCTCAATGTGTTGGTGTATTTCATACATGCATAATCAATGAGCAGAATTACTGTTTTACATCAATTAGCCACAAAATCCCTAGTTTGAGAGCGACTGTTTTCTTGAAGCCGTGCTGTGTGATTTTCCCTACATTTCCCCCCACCGGGGGCCAGCCCCCTATCAATTTAGAGTTCTAGCCACTGAACTTCAGCCCCTCGCATTTGATGCCTAACTAGTGTTATCCAATAAGGTTGCGGGTGGGCCCAACGGCTCAGTGCAGACAGCAGAGCGAGCAATAATGTCATGGTGCCCATATCTGCACGTGACGTAGTACACCCTTTTCGGGGACCACTTTTGACTCATGAATGCTACTTTCAAAAGTAATGGAAAATCTCTTTAAGGGACATGCAGTTGCACAATTCATATATTTTCACATGAACAGGTGCACAAGCTACAAATGTGTATAATGAATGCAAATCAGAATCTTATTTAATCATACACATTGAACACGTGTGTCATTGTGGAGCTACTGTAAACCAGAGGAGTTGTAGCCCTTCAAAAGGCCTATATTAAGCTTGCCCTACTTTGTCAAGGTTTTAATTAAAACTGCAGGTTTTTTGTACCTTTATCACTAAATGTCGTCCTCTTGTGAGAAACCATGGAGTGGTTGTGTCTACTCTGCATTATTCATGACGATGGTTTGGAAAGGTCTTTGTGTTTTACAAACGCCACTGTTTAAGTGCAAGAGTGATAGATTAGGGCCAGTGTTAGGGCCAACCACTATCCAGCACTGCTACTACACATGCTATTACAAGGCACAGGCAGGACCTTGTAAGGACTAAGTACACCACATTTCTTCTGCCTTAAGAACTACTGAGAGATGTGCTTTTACTTACTGACTGATCTGGAATTCCTGATCGTTTGACCTTAGAAAATCAGGACTGCTGTTTCGCACACCTGTGTCTAACAATCAAAGTTGACCGATAGCCTTTCTACCCATGAATTTTTTTATTTATTCCAATCACATTCCTGATTATATGCCTGATTACTGTAGTATAAAAACAATATTGAACATTGCAGTTCCTAGCTGGCTACTGCAAATTGGTTTCCACATACAAGCTCCACACATTTGTAGTAGAAATTACTGCAGATTTATGTAATGTAAATCTATTTAAATTCAGTGTAAAGAGGAGCCCGAAGTATAGTACACTATATTCAGTATATATTTTTTAACAGCAGTGCTCCCACTACGTTTTCAAGTGGCCAGCTTCTCCTCCAGTGCTTTTGGCTCCTACCTCTTTCCTGGGGTTATCTATTTATAACAATGACTACTCATTGCCTTAGGATTGTAACATTAGAGAGCTTTTGTTATGATGGCTTACTCTGGAAAGATCAGAAGCAATTCTATTAGAGCTTGGTGACGCGTTGCAGACCCATACCTCACTGACAAACAGCCGTTTTTTGGCAGAACATTTCCACATTTTCTCATCTGTCCTCTTCAAACACAATACGGTGCTTGAGCGCTATTCCTCTTCCCCCACCCCCCCACCCTCAGAAAGCCACAGTTGGTAGAGTATATGACTCAAAATTTGCTCTATGATATGGGAGTTTTATGTGAAAATGTCTTATACTGTAGTGTGTATACTTAGAGTGAATCATATAACGATGCTCATGTTAAGTTGTCCAATTTGTGCAACATGTATCATATTAGTGTCCTGCCATCCAGGATCTCTATACCAGGCGGTGTCAGAGGAAGGCCCTAAAAATTGTCAAAGATTCCAGCCACCCTAGTCATAGACTGTTCTCTCTGCTACCGCACGGCAAGCGGTATCGGAGCACCAAGTCTAGGTCCAAGAGGCTTCTAAAACAGCTTCTACCCCCAAGCCATAAGACTCCTGTCAAGACTCCATATACTGTCTCTAAGACTCCTGTCATCTAGTCAAATGGCTACCCAGAGTATTTGCACTGCCCTCCTCCTCCCCCTCTTTACACCACTGCTCCTCTCTGTTGTCGTCTATGCATAGTCACTTTCATAACTCTACGTACATGTACTGTACAGTTGAAGTCTGAAGTTTACAAACACCTTAGCCAAATAGATTTGAACACATTTTTTCACATTTTTTTAAACATTTAATCCTCGTAAAAAAAATCCCTGTTTTATGTCAAATAGGTCAAATAAAATGGCGCCTGAAGAAATGGCAGCAGTTTTACGGGCGCCCAACCCATTGTGCTATTATGCGTTTTTTCCGCGTTATTTGTAACTTATTCTTACAACCGTATCTTACGGCAACAAAGAGCTTCTGGATATCAGGACAGCGATCACTCACCTCTGATTAGATTAAGATTTGTTCTTCAACAAGAAAGACGCACAGGACATTCTCCAAACACCTGACAGGGCCAACATCCCCGTTATTTGCAAGCGGAAGCGACGCAGGTACAGAGGACAAAGAGCGGGATGCCTCGTGAGGACTTGCAGAAGGCGAGTAGGAAAGCTGCTGCTACCGTCAATAATACTCGCCAACGTGCAATCATTGGACAATAAATTAGACGAGGTACGATCACGAATATCCTACCAATGGGACATAAAAAACTGTAATATCCTATGTTTCACGGAATCGTGGCTGAATGCTGACATGGATATTCAGCTATTGGGATATACACTGCACCAGCAAGACGAGGGGGGGGAGGCAGTCTGCATATTCGTAAACAACAGCTGGTGCACGAAATCTGAGGAAGTCTAGATTTTACGCACCTGAAGTAGAGTATATTGTGATAAATTGCAGGCCACACACTACTTGCCTAGAGAGTTTTCAGCTATACTTTTAGTGACTGTTTATTTACCACAACAGACAGATGTTGGCACTAAAACTGTACTCAGTCAGCTGTATAAGGAAATAAGCAATCAGGAAACCACCCAACCAGAGGCGGTGCTCCTAGTGGCAGGAGACTTTAATGCAGGGAAACTTAAATCAGTTCTACCAAATCTCTATCAACATGTTAAATGTGCAACCAGAGGGAAGAGCATTCCAGATCACCTGTACTCCACACACAGAGACGCGTACAAAGCTCTCCCTCGCCCCCCATTTGGTAAATCCGACCACAACTCTATCCTCCTGATTCCTGCTTATAAGCAAAAATTAAAGCAGGAAGCACCAGTGACTTGGTCTATAAAAAAGTGGTCAGATGAAGCAGATGCTAAACTACAGGACTGTTTTGCGATCACAGACTGGAACATGTTCCGGGATTCTTCCGATGGCATTGAGGAGTACACCACACCAGTCACTGGCTTTATCAATAAGTGCATTGAGGACGTCGTCACCACATTGAATGTACGTACATACCCCAACCAGAAGCCATGGATTACAGGAAACATTCGCACCGAGCTAAAGGGCAGAGCTGCCGTTTTCAAGGTGTGGGACTCTAACCCAGAAGCTTATAAGCGACAAACCATCAAACAGGCAAAGCGTCAATACAGGGCTAAGATTGAATCATACTACACCGGCTCCGATGCTCGTCTTATGTGGCAGGGCTTGCACACATAGACTAATTGCCCACAAACTATTGCCATACTATTGACTAATTGCCCACAAACTATTGCCCACAAATTGTCTATAGGATTGAAGTCAGGGCTCTGTGATGGCCAATTGTCTTCTCATGATGCCATCCATTTTGTGAAGTGCACCAGCCCCTCCTGCAGCAAAGCACCCCCACAACATGATGCTGCCACCCTCGTGCTTCACGGTTGGGATTGTGTTCTTCGGCTTACAAGAATCCCGCTTTTTCCTCCAAACATAACAATGGTCATTATGTTCAAACAGTTCTATTTTTGTTTCATCAGACCAGAGGAAAGTATGATCTTTGTCCCCATGTGCAGTTGCAAACTGTAGTCTGTCTTTTTTATGGCGGTTTTGGAGCAGTGGCTTCTTGCTTGCTGAGCGGTCTTTCAGGTTATGTCGATATAGGACTCGTTTTTACTGTGGATATATATACTTTTGTACCTGTTTCCTCCAGAATCTTCACAAGGTCCTTTGCTGTTGTTCTGGGATTGATTTGCACTTTTCGCACCAAAGTACGTTCATCTCTAGGAGACAGAACACCTCTCCTTCCTGAGCGGTATGACGGCTGCGTGGTCCCATGGTGTTTATACTTGCTAACTATTGTCTGTACAGATGAACGTGATACCTTCAGGCGTTTGGAAATTTGCTCCCAAGGGTGAACCAGACTTGTGGAGGTCAAATTTTTTTTTTTTAGGTATTGGCTGAGTTCTTTTGATTTTCCTATTATGTCAAGTTAAGAGGCACTGAGTCTCAAGGTAGGCTTTGCAATATATCGACAGTTACACCTCCAATTGACACAAATTATGTAATTTTGCCTATCAGAAGCTTCTGATGATATAATTTTCTGTAATTTTCCGAACTGTTTAAAGGCACAGTCAACATAGTGTATGTAAACTTCTGACCCACTGGAATTGTGATACAGTGAATTATAAGTGAAATAATCTGTCTGTAAACAATTGTTGGAAAAATTACTTGTGTCCTGCACAAAGTAGATGTCCTAACCGACTTGCCAAAACTATAGTTTGTTAACAAGAAATTTGTGGAGTGGTTGAAATCGAGTTTTAATGACTCCAATCTAAGTGTATGTAAACTTCCGACTTCAACTGTACATACAGTGGGGCAAAAAAGTATTTAGTCAGCCACCAATTGTGCAAGTTCTCCCACTTAAAAGATGAGGGAGGCCTGTAATTTTCATCATAGGTACACTTCAACTATGACAGACAAAATGAGAAAAATTGTAGGATTTTTTATGAATTTATTTGCAAATTATGGTGGAAAAATGTATTTGGTCAATAACAAAAGTTTATCTCAATACTTTGTTATATACCCTTTGTTGACAATGACAGAGGTCAAACGTTTTCTGTAAGTCTTCACAAGGTTTTCACACACTGTTGCTGGTATTTTGGCCCATTCCTCCATGCAGATCTACTCTGGAGCAGTGATGTTTTGGGGCTGTTGCTGGGAAACATAGAATTTCAACTCCCTCCAAAGATTTTTTATGGGGTTGAGATCTGGAGACTGGCTAGGCCACTCCAGGACCTTGAAATGCTTCTTACGAAGCCACTCCTTCGTTGCCCGGGCGGTGTGTTTGGGATCATTGTCATGCTGAAAGACCCAGCCACGTTTCATCTTCAATGCCCTTGCTGATGGAAATCTCACGATACATGGCCCCATTCATTCTTTCCTTTACACGGATCAGTCGTCCTGGGCCCTTTGCAGAAAAACAGCCCCAAAGCATGATGTTTCCACCCCCATGCTTCACAGTAGGTATGGTGTTCTTTGGATGCAACTCAGCATTCTTTGTCCTCCAAACACGATAAGTTGAGTTTTTACCAAAAAGTTATATTTTGGTTTCATCTGACCATATGACATTCTCCCAATATTCTTCTGGATCATCCAAATGCTCTCTAGCAAACTTCAGACGGGCCTGGACATGTACTGGCTTAAGCAGGGGGACATGTCTGGCACTGCGGCGTAGTGTGTTACTGATGGTAGGCTTTGTTACTTTGGTCCCAGCTCTCTGCAGGTCATTCACTAGGTCCTCCAGTGTGGTTCTGGGATTTTTGCTCACTGTTCTTGTGATCATTTTGACCCCACGGGGTGAGATCTTGCGTGGAGCCTCAGATCGAGGGAGATTATCAGTGGTCTTGTATGTCTTCCATTTCCTAATAATTGCTCCCACAGTTGATTTCTTCAAACCAAGCTGCTTACCTATTGCAGATTCAGTCTTCCCAGCCTGGTGCAGGTCTACAATTTTGTTTCTGGTGTCCTTTGACAGCTCTTTGGTCTTGGCCATACTGGAGTTTGGAGTGTGACTGTTTGAGGTTGTGGACAGGTGTCTTTTATACTGATAACAAGTTCAAACAGGTGCCATTAATACAGGTAACGAGGGTAGGACAGAGGAGCCTCTTAAAGAAGAAGTTACAGGTCTGTGAGTGCCAGAAATCTTGCTTGTTTGTAGGTGACCAACTACTTATTTTCAAATATTTGCAAATAAATTCATTAAAAATCCAAAAATTTGATTTTCTGGATTTTTTTTCTTATTTTGTCTGTCACTTTGACACTACCTATGAAGTGAAGTGTACCTATGATGAAAGTGTACCTAGTTGAAGTGTACCTATGATGAAAATTACAGGCCTCTCTCATCTTTTTGAGTGGGAAAACTTGCACAATTGGTGGCTGACTAAATACTTTTTTGCCCCACTGTACTTCCTCAGCTATCCGGTGCCCCCCCCACATTGACTCTGTATCGGTACCCTCTGTATATAGTCTCGCTATCGTTATTTTACTGCTGCTCTTTAATTCGTTTTTTACTTCTATCTCTTATTCATATCTGTTTTTTTTTCAACTGCATTGTTGGTTAGGGGCTCGTAAGTTAGCATTTCACTATAATACCTGTTGTAGAATTGTATGTACTCTATCACTGGACATCTAGTGGCCCTTTCGGGTACTTCAGATTATCACAGGCATCTGTAATTATCTCTGTTCTTATCACGTAAAATATATGAAAATATTAAATAATATAATAAAAAAAATAGAATGCCAAAGCTGTAAAACATTATACTAAATATAAACCATCAACCTTGTGAGTGCCGTTGGTGTTTAATATGAGCGTTTCAGCATGAAATATACTTTATCTTTTTTTACACACTTATTTGTTTGACAATGTCAATATGTATTTGTTGTCAATGTTTTGATGTCAAACTGGTGGCAGTTGTGAAAAAAAGTAAATAGTTGTACGAGTTGCAGAAGTAATTGATATAATGTGTTGTTGATTGCATGCTTTTTTCATTAATTTGGCCATTTTCTCTTGAACCATATGGTCTATCTACAGTCGTGGCCAAAAGATTTGAGAATGACACAAATATACATTTTCACAAAGTCTGCTGCCTCAGTTTGTATGATGGTAATTTGCATATACTCCAGAATGTTATGAAGAGTGATCAGATGAATTGCAATTAATTGCAAAGTCCCTCTTTGCCATGCAAATTAACTGAATCCCCCAAAAACATTTCCAATGCATTTCAGCCCTGCTACAAAAGGACCAGCTGACATCATGTCAGTGATTCTCTCGTTAACACAGGTGTGAGTGTTGACGAGGACAATCACTCTGTCATGCTGATTGAGTTTGATTAACAGACTGGAAGCTTCAAAAGGAGGGTGATGCTTGGAATCATTGTTCTTCCTCTGTCAACCATGATTACCTGCAAGGAAACACGTGCCGTCATCATTCCTTTGCACAAAAAGGGCTTCACAGGCAAGGATATTTTTGCCAGTAAGATTGCACCTAAATCAACCATTTATCGGATAATCAAGAACTTCAAGGAGAGCGGTTCAATTGTTTTGAAGAAGGCTTCAGGGCACCCAAGAAAGACCAGCAAGTGCCAGGACCGTCTCCTAAAGTGGATCAGCTGCGGGATCGGGGCACCACCAGGACAGAGCTTGCTCAGGAATGGCAGCAGGCAGGTGTGAGTGCATCTGCATCCACAGTGAGGCGAAGACTTCTGGAGGAGACAAGGTGAGCGCTACCATAAAGCTACCGTCTTGTGTCATGCCAACAGTAAAGCATCCTGAGACCATTCATGTGTGGGGTTGCTTCTCAGCCAAGGGAGTGGGCTCACTCAGGATTTTGCTCAGGACTTCTCCAACCATCCAGGAACAGTTTGGTGATGCCTTTTCCAGCATGATGGAGCAACTTGCCATAAGGCAAAATTGATAAATAAGTGGCTCGGGGAACAACACATCGATATTTTGGGTCCATGGCCAGGAAACTCCCCAGACCTTAATCCCATTGAGAATTTGTGGTCAATCCTCAAGAGGCGGGTGGACAAACAAAAACCCACAAATTCTGACAAACTCCAAGCATTGATTATGCAAGAATGGGCTGCCATCAGTCAGGATGTGGCCCAGAAGTTAATTGACATTATGCCAGGGCGGATTGCAGAGGTCTTAAAAAAAAGGGTCAGCACTGCAAATATTGACTCTTGGCATCAACGTCATGTAATTGTCAATAAAAGCCTTTGACACTTATGAAATGCTTGTAATTATACTTCAGTATTCCATAGTAACATCTGACAAAAATATCTAAAGACACACTTTGTGGAAATTAATATTTATGTCATTCTCAAAGCTTTTGGCCATGACTGTACTATAAAACTCATTGACAATATGGGCACAGATATAAAAATAAATCAAGTATAAATGACCATATCTCCAAAAGATTGGCATAGATTTTCTGTTAATTACAGAAATTACCGGTAGCTTTGCAACCCTAATCTAGTGTACACTTGCAGTGAGTTATATATGATACACTTATCCACTTGTTGAATTGATTATTCAAAAGTCCAGAGTTCCATTATAAGTTTATTTTTACGTTGGTCCTCTTCTTAGAACCCACATACATCCACTTCCGTGTGTTATGTCCATGCAATACACATCAGGGGCCTGCAAGAGGATCCAGCGTCACAAATAATTCAGATAGGAATTAATTGTGCAGAACACATATGATTATATGTCATGTAGAATAGGTAATAATCATGTCAGTTTTATAAAGTTACATTTCTGCATTATCTGCCACCTTCTGACCATTTCACCTCACAGTTGAACTGATTTAATCAGAATGACATTCAAAGTAAATTAACATGATACTTTCATGAAATTGCTTCATGGAATTACTTTTGGATAATAGAATAATCTGTTCTTGTAGATCATGAATGAACAGTTTGTCAGACTGACTGTGCTGTAATAAAGTGCAGTGGTGTGTTGGGAAATTGTGTCCCAAAAATATTTTTCATGCCTCGCCACCCCCACTTCATCCAAAATGCACCCATTAATAATGTACTGGGAATGAAGGTTAATGTATGTGATGAAATATGGATGAGTTTTATGAGAACCTATGCAGAGCTGACTTTTCAGTGGTCAATGCCTCTGATGCACTGGCTCTTGACAGGTTGGGCGGTTCCTGTTTTGGTCCCTTTTTACAGTTCTGTGCACAAAACTCACCATTTCAATCTGTCACTGTACTGAAGCATTACTGTCACCAGTTCATTTAGATTTTCCCTAAGTGAATGTACAACAGCCCTAAACCTGAAGATCCACTAACAATGTTTGTGTGTTGGGTTACACTACATGAGTTATACTTTTTCAGACAAAATTGTGATTTCTCAGCTACATACCACTTGGGAAAGGAACCGTTATAACACTATATGACACACAGAACATACTGTATGATACTTTAATGAACTTACAAGCCTTTGAGCAATGAGTTTGAACAACAAAACACACAAACTCATTCAACCACAGATGAAGCTACTATATTTTTTACAGTCACTAGAACCCATTTCTAATACTTAGGTGACTTTTTCAAAACTCTTCACACACTTCTAACCATGTTCAGCTTTCACAGCAGTTAATTTCACATCCAAAATGCACTAAAACTACCCAAACACTTCATACATGTCTCAAATCAACTAATTCTTCCATAACACTAGCAAAGGTTGTCACCCAACAAGCACACTTTGTCACTCATAAAACAATGACCTAAAAAACTCTAACAGGTAGCATTACACAATGTTTTATTTTGTCAAATGTCTTTACAAAACAAGAATGACACCTTTACTGTTTAGAATTCACTGCAGTATATGTTACAGGAATGAATCAGACATGATGCAATATGCTTCAATATGTATTATGTCATTTTTTTGGCATTGAGTGATTCCAAAATACAAGAATTTGTATATACACCATCTACCGATACAAATACAGTAGCAATGCTAGTCAACCCTGTCTTCTGCATTTGGCCACAGGTTCTGTGACTGCACGGGCGTGGTGAAATCCCATATTGTCCCATACAATTACAAACGTTGGCCGATTTCGTCTCACTGCAACCCTTTCCTCACCTGTCACAACCCTTCCATAGAGGTCACCCAGGAATGGAATGAGACGCTCGGTGTTGTATGGCCCAATTAGAGGTTTGGGTAACAGCAATCCATCAGAGGATATTGCTGCACACATTGTGATGTTGGCACCCCTTTGGCCCGGGACTTCCACTGTGGCTTTTTTCCAATCACATTCCTTCCTCGCCGCCATGTTTTGGCCGAGTTGAAACCAGCCTCATCCATAAAGATGAATATGTGGGGTGTTTGCCTGGCTTCAATGTCCTTTACTCTCTAAAATAAATCCACAAGGCAACATAAGAGTTAGGCTATTACGGTAGTTTACATTATACCTAAAAACATGCCATTGTGTGCCTCTGCCCTGTTTGGTTTTGTTCAAAACCAGTTCTGTTTTTTATAGCCATCTTACCTGGACATATTGGTTTCTGAGTTGCTTGACTCGTTCAGAGTTCCTTTCAAAGGGGACAGTGTACAACTGCTTCATCCTGACTTGATGTTGTTTCAGGACTCTAGAAATAGTTATGCTTACATGGTGAATATTTCCAAATGTAACGTTGTCTGTCCCGAATTTCTGTTAGCATTCTGACATTGTTTCTGATGACCATATTAACGATTGCGACCCTACCTTAGGGCGGCAGGGTAGCCTAGTGGTTAGAGCGTTGTACTAGTAACCAGAAGGTTGCAAGTTCAAACCCCTGAGCTGACAAAATACAAATCTGTCATTCTGCCTCTGAACAAGGCTGTCATTGAAAATAAGAATTTGTTCTTAACTGACTTGCCTAGTTAAATAAATAATATTGCAGTGAAAATCAATTACACAAAAGTAGGTTTGGTGTGCTGTTACAACATCTTACCTGTTTTTTTAACAGAAATGTCTCACAATAGATGCCACTGTTGAGCGTTGCAGATTTGGCTGCACTCTCAGACCAGCCCCTCTCATTGATAGACCATGATTTATTACATGATCAATTATAGTAGCTCTAATCTCATCTGAGACTACAGCTCTTGATCTTCCTCTCAGTCTTCTTCCACCACGAATATGTACTCCTCTCCCTCTCCCTCTCCCAGCCTCTCTTCTTTCTCTATCATCCACTTCTCTATATCTGGCTGGGTCCATGTTTACATTACAATTGGAACAATTGGAATCAGCTGTGGTTGGCCTAATTGTTTTGATAGTATTTAATCTTTCAGATTTGAAATATATTTCAATACGGTATTTATTACTATAGAAATGTAGGTAATTGCTGTCTTTTTCAATTTTGTGTTATGTTAGGTTTTGAACTTAAGTTTAACAGTTTTGAGAAGAGTTTGTAAACATGTGCAAATTGGCCTAGTTTTGGAGGTGGTTGTGTCTGAGTGAGAAAATAATTCATGAAATTTGAAAGATGTAATCATTGAATGCATTTTGGGGCAGCATTTTGGGGCGGCAGGGTAGCCTAGTGGTTAGAGCGGTGGACTAGTAACCGGAAGGTTGCAAGTTCAAACCCCCGAGCTGACAAGGTACAAATCTGTCGTTCTGCCCCTGAACAGGCAGTTAACCCACTGTTCCCAGGCTGTCATTGAAAATAAGAATTTGTTCTTAACTGACTTGCCTGGTTAAATAAAGGTAAAATAAAAAAAATTGTGCCAAAGCAATAAAAAATTATCCATAGTTTAGCCCACATAGACTGCTGTAAGTAGGTTGTTTGTTCGCTTCACCATAAGAGGGTTTTTTTCAGGGTGGGATTAGCTGATGCAAATATAATCTATCTTTTCAAGTGTTCTGCTGATTCTCTGGAGCCACATGGTGCAACCAGGGCAACCTCTCCCTGCAAGAGGCTGGGTAATTATGCCACTGTAATAATGCTCTCTCTCTCTCTCTCTCTCTCTCACAAATTATTCTAAAAAGACAATTATAGCTGATCTCATAATTAACATTGCTGGTAATGCAGTACCTGCATGGCGGCCTTTGTCTCAACGACACCCTATTCTCCATTTAGTGCACTACTTTTAAATAGGGTGTAATTTGATTATATATATATTATCTATTATATATATTATATATATATATAGATTATATATAATTTGGGGCTCTATTTAATCAGTATCTCAAAAGTTCAGCGTTACAGCATGATTGAAATTTAAAGGCAATGTTCCCGCGTCAGCGGAGACTGCATTCACGGTAAACGCTGCATTTGTTGGCTCAATCAGAAATTACCTTTACATTTCTATAACGCAATCTGTAACACTTTAGCGATAGAAACTTAATAGAGCACTTGGTCTAGCTCCATGGGTTGTTGTTGACCTTTGCCCTCCTGATGTGAGAGATGGATGTATCTGTTCCTTACCAACAAAGCAGTGCACTACTTGTTGATGTGGTGCACTGACTCCTCTGTGAACCAGTTGAAGTATTTTTCATTCTGCCATGCTGATGCAGGTATTCTTACTTACTGGGTAAACAAAAGGTGTCTGGATTGGGGTATAGTGCAGTGTTTTAACTGGGGTGCATTGGCTTTCATGTTTTTATTGCTTTAAAATATTGCATAAGGTGTTTTGTATTAAGTTCACAGTCCTTTTTCTTCCACATAATGAATAGTCTTGTCAGTTATGGTCATTAGACTTCTGCTGTAAAGTTCTGAACATTGCACAGTATTGAATATCCCCCTTGATGTTTTCTGCTGATGAGTCATTTTTATGGCACATAATTTATTAGCCCATTAATCTGGAGAACTGATAACCTTCAGGTTATGTCAAGGGAAAACAAAAATACAGAGAGTATGGAAAGAAGAAGAAGAAAAAGAAGAAGAAGATAATTAATAAAATAAAGAATAAATTACATTTGATAATTGACCAACTTTCATCCCATTCAAAAAGAATTGTAGCAGATATTTAAATTCACAAGACACTTTTCTGGAGACCATTAGTAGCTGCATATCAATTATCCACCCTTCTCCCAAAGTGTGCATTTAAACACTTTATTGCATGGATTTTACAATGGTGGATGGAAACTGCCAATGCTTACACCATTCATATGGTTTTAAACCCATGTGCACACTTCCAGAAAAGGGCGGAGACTCAGAACATAACCAGAAACAAGTTGTAGATTCTCTATAGTGATTGAATCATATACCATATAGGCTTGAATGATAATCAATAGTGAACATAGTGCCATCTAGTGGAAAAGTCAGTTATTACATAAATACCTTGCTCACTCCCGTATATTATTACTGGAACTCACAAACCAAAAGATGGCAGTAACACACCTTTGAAAGAGAGTGGAGAGGATTGACCAGCAGCATACCACCATCCATCCCACTGCTGGCTTGCAGTGGGGCCAGTAGGAGGCACCCTTTTCTCTGGTCTAAAAAAAAATTACCCAATGCCCCAGGGCACTGATTGGGGATGTTGCCCTGTGTACTGTAGGGTGCCGTCTTTCAGATGGTATGTTAAACGGGTGTCCTGACTCTCTGGTCACTAAAGATTCCATGACACTTATCGAGGCGGTATCAAATCAAATGTATTTATAAAGCCCTTCTTACATCAGGTTGATATCTCAAAGTGCTGTACAGAAACCCCACTCCAAAAAACAAGCAATGCAGTTGTAGAAGCACGGTGGCTAGGAAAAACTCCCTGGAAAGGCCAGAACCTAGGAAGAAACCTAGAGAGGAACCAGGCTATTAGGGGTGGCCAGTCCTATCTGGCTGTGCCAGGTGGAGATTATAACAGAACATGGCCAAGATGTTAAAATGTTCATAGATGACCAGCAGGGTTAAATACTAATAATCACAGTGGTTGTCGAGGGTGCAACAGGTCAGCACCTCAGAAGTAAATGTCAGTTGGCTTTTCATAGCCGATCATTGAGAGTATCTCTACTGCTCCTGCTGTCTCTAGAGTGTTGAAAACAGCAGGTCTGGAACAGGTAGCATGTCCAGTGAACAGGTCAGGGTTCCATAGCCACAGGCAGAACAGTTGAAACTGGAGCAGCAGCACGGCCAGGTGGACTGGGGACAGCAAGGAGTCATCAGGCCAGGTCCTCCGAGAGAGAGAGAGAGAGAGAGAGAAAGAAAGAAAGAAAGAAAGAAAGAAAGAGAGAGAGAGAGAGAGAGAGAGAGAGAGAGAGAGAGAGAGAATAAGAGATAACATACTTAAATTCACATAGGACACATAAACTACTGCAGCATAAATACTGGAGGCAGGAGGGGTCGGGAGACACTGTGGCCCCATCCAACGATACGCCCGGACAGGGCCAAAGATGCAGGATATAACCCCACCCACTTTTCCAAAGCACAGCCCCCACACCACTAGAGGGATATCTTCAAAGACCAACTTACCATCCTGAGACAAGGCCGAGTATAGCCCATAAAGATCTCCACCACGGCACAACCCAAGGGGGGCGCCAACCCAGTGACTCAACCCACTCAAGTGACGCACCCCTCCTAGGGACGGCATGGAAGAGCACCAGTAAGCCAGTGACTAAGCCCCTGTAATAGGGTTAGAGGCAGAGAATCCCAGTGGAGAGAGGGGAACGGGCCAGGCAGAGACAGCAAGGGCGGTTCGTTGCTCCAGAGCCTTTACGTTCACCTTCACACTCCTGGGCCAGACTACACTCAACCATAGGGACCTACTGAAGAGATGAGTCTTCAATAAAGACTTAAAGGTTGAGACCGAGTCTGCGTCTCTCACATCGGTAGGCAGACCATTCCATAAAAATGGAGCTCTATAGGAGAAAGCCCTGCCTCTAGCTGTTTGCTTAGAAATTTTAGGGACAGTTAGGAGGCCTGTGTCTTGTGACCGTAGGGTACGTGTAGGTATGTACAGTAGGACCAAATCCGAAAGATAGGTAGGAGCAAGCCCATGTAATGCTTTGTAGGTTAGCAGTAAAACCTTGAAGTCAGCCCTTGCCTTAACAGGAAGCCAGTGTAGAGAGACTAGCACTGGAGTAATATGATCAAATGTTTTGGTTCTAGTCAAGATTCTAGCAGCCGTGTGTAGCACTAACTGAAGTTTATTTAGTGCTTTATCCGGGTGGCCGGAAAGTAGAGCATTGCAGTAGTCTAACCTAGAAGTGACAAAAGCATGGATACATTTTTCTGCATCATTTTTGGATGGACATTTTCTGATTTTTGCAATGTTACGTAGATGGATAAAAGCTGTCCTTGAAACGGTCTTGATATGTTCGTCAAAAGAGAGATCAAGGTCCAGAGTAACGCTGAGGTCCTTCACAGTTTTATTTTAGATGACTGTACAACCATCAAGATTAATTGTCAGATTCAACAGAAGATCTCTTTGTTTCTTGGGACCTAGAACAAGCATCTCTGTTTTGTCTGAGTTTAAAAATATAACCTTTTCAGCCATCCTCTTCCTTATGTCTGAAACACAGGCTTCCAGCGAGGGCAATTTTGGGGCTTCACCATGTTTCATCGAAATGTACAGTTATGTGTCATCCGCATAGCAGTGAAAGTTAACATTATGTTTCTGAATGACATCACCAAGAGGTAAAATATATAATGAAAACAATAGTGGTCCTAAAACGGAACCTTGAGTAACACCGAAATGTACAGTTGATTTGTCAGAGGACAAACCATCCACAGAGACAAACTGATATCTTTCTGACAGATAAGATCTAAACCAGGCCAGAACTTGTCCATGTAGACCAATTTGGGTTTCCAATCTCTCCAAAAGAATGTGGTGATCGATGGTATCAAAGCAGCACTAAGGTCTAGGAGCACGAGGACAGATGCAGAGCCTCGGTCTGACGCCATTAAAGGTAATTTACCACCTTCACAAGTGCAGTCTCAGTGCTATGATGGGGTATAAACCGGACTGAAGCGTTTCGTATATCTGTTTGTCTTCAGGAAGGCAGTGAGTTGCTGCGCAACAGCTTTTTCATTTTTTGGGGAGAGGAATGGGATAATCGATATAGGCCGATAGTTTTTAAAATATTTTCTGAGTCAAGGTTTGGCTTTTTCAAGAGAGGCTTTATTACTGCCACTTTTAGTGAGTTTGGTACACATCCGGCGGATAGAGAGCCGTTTATTATGTTCAACATAGGAGTGCCAAGCACAGGAAGCAGCTCTTTCAGAAAGTTTAGTTAGAATAGGGTCCAGTATGCAGCTTGAAGATTTAGAGGCCATGATTATTTTCATAATTGTGTCAAGAGATATAGTACTAAAACACTTGAGTGTCTCCCTTGATCCTAGGTCCTGGCAGAGTTGTGCAGACTCAGGACAACTGAGCTTTGGAGGAATATGCAGATTTAAAGAGGAGTCCGTAATTTGCTTTCTAATGATCATGATCTTTTCCTCAAAGAAGTTCATGAATTTATCACTGCTGAAGTGAAAGCCATCCTCTCTTGGGGGATGCTGCTTTTTAGTTAGCTTTGCGACAGTATCAAAAAATAAATTTGGGATGATAGAGCAGCAGTGAGGGCTCTTCGATACTGCACGGTACTGTCTTTAAGATAATCGGAAGAGTTCCAGTTTGGTGTGGCGCCATTTGGTGTGGCGCCATTTTCGTTCCAATTTTCTGGAAGCTTACGTCAGAGCTCAGGTATTTTCTGTATACCAGGGAACTAGTTTCTTGTGACAAATATTTTTTGTTTTTAGGGGTGCGACTGCGTCTAGGATATTGCGCAAGGCTAAAGTGAGTTCCTCAGTTAAGTGGTGAACCGATTTTTGTACTCTGACGTCCTTGGGTAGATGGAGGGAGTCTGGACGGGCACGACTTTTGATAATCTGTGGTAGGGGTCTGAGCAGATTATTTGTTGCGATTGCAAACGTAGTAAAATGGTGGTCCGATAGTCCAGGATTTTGAGGAAAAACATTAAGATCCACAACATTTATTCTACGGGACAAAACTAGGTCCAGAGTACGACTGTGGCAGTGAGTAGTTCCGGAGACATGTTGGACAAAACCCACTGAGTCAATGATGGCTCCGAAAGCCTTTTGGAGTGGGTCTGTGGACTTTTGCATGTGAATATTAAAGTCACCAGAAATTTGAATATTATCTGCCATGACTACAAGGTCCGATAGGAATTCAGGGAACTCATTGAGGAACGCTGTATATGGCCCAAGAGGCCTGTAAACAGTAGCTATAAAAAGTGATTGAGTAGGCTGTATAGATTTCATGACTAGAAGCTCAAAAGACGAACACTTTTATTTATTTTTTTATAAATTGAAATTTGCTATCATAAATGTTAGCAACACCTCCGCCTTTGCGGGATGCGTGGGGGATATGGTCACTAGTGTAACCAGGAGGTGAGGCCTCATTTAACACAGTAAATTCACCAGGCTTAAGCTATGTTTCAGTCAGGCCAATCACATCACGATTATGATCAGTGATTAGTTCATTGACTATAACTGCCTTGGAAGTGAGGGATCGAACATTAAGTAGCCCTATTTTGAGATGTGAGGTATCACAATCTCTTTCAATAATGGCAGGAATGGAGGAGGTCTTTTTTCCAGTGAGGCGAACAAGGCGAACACCTCCATGTTTAGTTTTGCCCAACCTAGGTCGAGGCACAGAAACGGTCTCAATGGGGTTAGTTGAGCTGACTACATTCACGGTGCTAGTGGCAGACTCCACTAACCTGGCAGGCTGGCTAACAGCCTGCTGCCTGGCCTGCACCCTATCTCATTGTGGAGCTAGGAGAGTTAGAGCCCTGTCTATATTCGTAGATAAGATGAGAGTACCCCTCCAGCTAGGATGGAGTCCGTCACTCCTCAACAGGCCAGGCTTGGTCCTGTTTGTGAGTCCCAGAAAGAAGGCCAATTATCTACAAATTCTATCTTTTGGGAGGGGCAGTTTTCAACCATCGATTGAGTTGTGAGACTCTGTTGTAGAGCTCATCACTCCCCCTAATTGGAAGGGGGCCAGAGACAGCCTTTAACGTAGCCTTAACGTCAGTAGCCCTGCCCCCTGGTAAACAGTATGATCAGCCGTGATTGGGAGTCCCATTGTGCGGCGCACAATTGTCCCAGCGTCGTTCAGGTTTGGCCGGGGTAGGCCGTCATTGTAAATAAGAATTTGTTCTTAACTCACTTGCCTAGTTAAATAAAGGTTCAATTTCAAATGTTTAAATCGTAAGAGTAGCGGTGTTAACCCCGGTGTCCTGGCTAATTTCCAAATCTGGCCTTCATGCCATCATGGCCACCTAATCATCCCCAGCTTACAATTGGCTCATTCATCCCCTGTACCTATTCCCCAGGTCATTGTTGTAAATGAGAATGTGTTCTCAGTCAATTTTCCTGGTAAAATAAGGGTTACAAAATTAAAAGCCAAAGAACACTGGACATAACCCAAAACAATTGTTTGTATGACAGTCAGTCATAAAATACAATACTTCAGAAATAACATCAGAACCAGACATGCCATAAAGTCACACTAAAATGGTCAGCAGTAGGAACTGGGACATGTATTTCTAATGTAGATGATAATTCCCCTCTATGGGATCGGTCCCCCCCCTGTGGGACATAGAAGTATCTGATATGGCCAGAAAGCTTAAATTCTTGTTAATCTAACTGCACTGTCCAATTTACAGTGCTCAATTATGAACTTGAAAATGTATTAATAAACCAATTAGGCACATTTGGACAGTCTTGATACAACATTTTGAACAGATATGCAATGGTTTATTGGATCAGTTTAAACTTTGCACATACACTGCTGCCAACTAGTGGCCAACATCTAAATTGCGCCGGGGCTGGAATTATACATTATGGCCTTTCTCTTGCATTTCGAAGATGATGGTACAAAAAAATATATGTTTCTTTGCATTATCTTTTACCAGATCTAATGTGTTATATTCTCCTACATTAATTTCACATTTACACAAACTTCAAAGTGTTTCCTTTCAAATGGTATCAAGAATATGCATATCCTTGCATCAGGTCCTGAGCTACAGGCAGGATCAGATCCTTATCAGTTTAACTGTCAATTTCATTCAAAACAATGTGGTTGCTGACTCTTTTGTAGACTTTATTTAATTGAAAAGTAACAGGGCTGTGTTACCTAGTGGGCCTTGGTGTTCAATGATGACATTTTGTTAGGATGTCACTGTTATTTTACCATTCACATGTGTGCCTGAAATGAACTATTTGTTAATAATAGCCTACAAGTAATGACATGATCCTCATTTAATTCAGCACACAATAACAAGTGTAAAGTAATCTCCGGGGTGACAGTAATAATTAGACAAATGTGATAAATTGGAACAACTGTGAGAATCCCTCTGTAATTCTGTTACTGATTTAGAAAGTTTAGGCTAATTGCATTTTCCCTTATTATCTCCTAAATTGGATCCATTCCAGAGACTGGAGAGAAAAAAATTTTGTCACTCATATATGAACAGTAAAAGCTCCCATTCATATGAAAGGTTTGAATTGTCTGTGGAATATTCTTGGAAGGGGGCTTGGAAACGATAAGCAATGGGAAGAGACATGCGTGTAGTCTTGGTTGTACTGCCTTCCGAATGAAGGCAGTTCCGAATGATACAATACCTTATTGGAGGCCACGGCACGAGTTTGAAGCAACAGTGCAAACTGTCATGTGAAAGTTATTGGGGATATTTGCTTGAGATAACAACAGGGGGAGGAGAACACCAATAAAAACAAGACCTGTTAAACCATCTTTAACCTTTAGAAATGATGTCCAACAAATCATCACTATTGCAACGGGTTTACTGTCTATTTACTTTTTAGATAAATTAAACCACATTTATCCCCCTAACATTGACATATCTTAGTAAGGTTGTCCTGTGCGTCTCAAAACAAAATCCTGCACATTTTCCTCTAGCAATTTTACTGTATTGAGTTTAATCTGGCATTACTTTATCTCAGTATTAGTTACTCAACACAAAAATATTGCCCATTTTCACCTACAGTATTGTACTGTGTAAAGGTCCACCCTCCTGTGCCATGTTTGCACAGTGCTTTCATGTGTGTCCTCTCTGTTTCCCGGTGCACTGATGACCAGATGGGTATGTGTGGGTCAGTGAGTGTGGAGATGGGGCTTCGCCAGGCCCCTTCTGTTCTCTGTGTGGGGCCACTCAGGGGACCGCAACCCTGGGGAACAGTACTTTAGAAGCTGCATCAGAGGATGGATGGATCACAGAGAACGATACACACACACAAGCACACATAAATATCATTACATAAGGATATGAAATTAGAAATGCTGTACGTAGATGATCAGTGAAAGAACTAAAGACAGTGTATGGTTAGCATATACAGAATAGAAAATATGAATGAAAACTGCACTCACTCTCGCTTTTCACAGATGATGTGGAAGATTTGATATTTAAAATGTAAAAGGCACTTGCACATCTGAGCAATCGTTGTTGCAGGTGCATGGTAACAGTTTAATAACATGAGAGAGAAAATAAGAAACCCGCACATTGCTCTTACTAGCAAGTTTCTTCTATTTTCTCTCAAAGATTTCGAAATCATGGCATGAGGAATCTTTTGTCAAATCAGCTTCAACTACATAGTACTGTAGTCCATTACCTCCATTGTGATTATACATAATTACTGTAGCCTTTGGGAAGAGTTTATTCAAATATAGAGTGATTTGTCCTTCAGAGACAACTGCGAAATGAGTCACACTGTTATCAATTACATTTGAGTGCACAATAGAAGATAATTATTTGAATTTGGAACTGCTGTATTTCAATTTGACAGTACATTACATTTCATGGCCAAATCCAGACTGGTAATTATAGGAGCCCGTAACTCAATAAATCATGCAAGGCCTGTGTCCAAGAACGAGATGTATTTGAAAATAAAAACAAAACACTGGACTGATGGTTTTCACTGGACATAATTGTTTCTATTTAAAAGGTGCTTTATTGTCTGATTGTTAAGATACACCACTTCCTTCGTCAATGTCACATTCCTCTCATTTCTCCACAACACTCACTTTCTAGTTCTATCTAACCTTTGATTCCTTTCCACTCGAAAAGCGGTGACCTGTGTGGGTTGGGGAAATGCATTGTTTGTGCCATGCTCCTTGAAATCAAGGGCTTAGCTCTAATCATATTTCACAGCCAGCGCGTACTTATCTCTGTCACCTCTTGTTTAGACCACAGATGTGTCTGCCTTCACCTAAACACTGTTGGCTGTTCCCTCGCCATGGACCGGTGTTATGATTCGCTTTTAAAATACATTATTTTTGCATTACATGTGCAGGCTCTGGCCATGTGAACATATTTTGTAGCATTTTCACAGAAACCGTAATGTCAACATGCAGCAGTCATTTCAAATCCAATTTTATTTGTCACATGCGTCGTGAAACCCAGATGTAGACTAACAGTGAAGTGCTTACTTACGGTTCCTTTTCTAACAATGCAGTTAAATATAAAGATTTAAAAAATATATTGAAATAGTGACACGAGGAATAAGTACACAGTGAATAACAAATAACAATACAAAGAAAAAAATAGCATGGCTATATAAAGGGAGTACCAGTACTGAGTCGATGTGCAGGGGTATGAGGTAATTGAGGTAGCTATGTACATATAGGTAGGGGTAAAGTGACTAGGCAACAGGATAGATAATGGCCTGAGCTGTAGGAGCAGTGTGTGTGTGTGTGTGTGTGTGTGTGTGTGTGTGTGTGTGTGTGTGTGTGTGTGTGTGTGTGTGTGTGTGTGTGTGTGTGTGTGTGTGTGTGTGTGTGTGTGTGTGTGTGTGTGTGTGTGTGGTGTCAGAATGCATGTGTGCGCATGTTATGTGTGTGTGGGCATATGTAGTGTGTGTGTTTGTGTGTGTTGGGGTGTCGGTGTAAGTATGTCTAAGTGTGTGGGTAGAATCCAGCGTGTGTGCATAGAGTCCGTGCAAGACAGTCAGTTAAAAAAAAGTGTCAATGCAGGTTGTCCGGGTGGCCATTTTGTTAGCTATTTAGCAGTCTTGTTTAGCTGTCTTACGGCTTGGGGGTAGAAGCTTTTCAGGGTCATGTTGGTTCTAGACTTGGATGCACTGATACCGCTTGCTGTGTGGTAGCAGAGAGAAAAGTCTATTTGTTGGGTGGCTGGATTCTTAGAAAACATTTTGGGCCTTCCTCTAACACTGCCTGGTATAGAGGTCCTGTATGGCAGGGAGCTCTGCCCCAGTGATGTTCTGGGCCGTACTAACAACACTCTGTAGCGCCTTGTGGTCAGATACCTTTCAGTTGCCATACCAAGCGGTGATGCATCCAGTCAAGATGCTCTCAATGGTGCAACTGTATAACCTTTTGAGTATCTGAGGGTCCATGTCAATTCTTCTAGCCTCCTGAGGGACAAGAGGCGCTGTCGTGCCCTCTTCACAACCGTTTGGGTGTGTGTGGATTAAGGCTGTTTACGGTGACCATATTACCGCAACACCGGCGGTAACGAGTCATGACAGTCAAATTCCATGTGACCGTTTAGTCATGGTAGTTGGGCTTCTCCAAGCTCTGATGCTGATGGTCATTAGTAACCTACCAAACTTGCTAACTGCCTGGTCCTCAGCACTCTATTGTCCCGCTAATCACTCTGAATTTAATACAAATGCAATCAAAAATCTAATCAAACACTTCATGACAACCCATGAACTCATGTTGTGCAACATTTCTATAGCTATGCAATTGAGTGAGAAAACAGATGCCCTCAATTAAAAAGAAGATGATCCCATCAGCTTTCTATATGCTAGGCCTACTATATTTATTTCTCAACTTTCCTAATATTAAGCACATTGCTTCTATTTACAACAGGAATATAGCCTACCTGGCAGACATAAAAATAAACCACTGGAAAGCATCCTCCATTCGCTATTTAACTACATACAGTTGAAGTCGGAAGTTTACATACATCTTAGCCAAATACATTTAAACTCAGTTTTTCATAATTCCTGACATTTAATCCTAGTAAGATTCCCTGTTTTAGGTCAGTTAGGATCACCACTTTATTTTAATAATGTGAAATGTCAGAATAATAGTAGAGAGAATTATTTATTTCAGCTTTTATTTTTTTCATCACATTCCCAGTGGGTCAGAAGTTTACATACACTCAATTAGTATATGGTAGCATTGCCTTTAAATTGTTTAACTTGGGTCAAATGTTTGGGGAGCCTTCCACAGGCTTCCCACAATAAGTTGGGTGAATTTTGGCCCATTCCTCCTGACAGAGCTGGTGTAACTGAGTCAGGTTTGTAGGCCTCCTTGCTCGCACACGCTTTTTCAGTTCTGCCCACAAATTATCTATAGGATTGAGGTCAGGTCTTGGTGATGGCCACTCCAATACCTGGACTTTGTTGTCCTTAAGCCATTTTGTCACAACTTTGGAAGTATGCTTGAGGTCATTGTCCATTTGGAAGACACATTTGTGACCAACTTCCTGACTGATGTCTTGAGATGTTGCTTCAATATATCCACATAATATTCCTACCTCATGATGCCATCTATTTTGTGAAGTGCACCAGTCCCTCCTGCAGTAAAGCACCCCCACAACATGATGCTGCCACCCTCGTGCTTCACGGTTGGGATGGTGTTCTTCGGCTTGCAAGCCTCCCCCTTTTTCCTCCAAAAATAACGATGGTCATTATGGCCAAACAGTTCTGTTTTTGTTTCATCAGACCAGAGGACATTTCTCCAAAAAGTACGATATTTTCCCTATGTGCAGTTGCAAACCGTAATCTGGCGTTTTTATGGAGGTTTTGGAGCAGTGGCTTCTTCCTTGCTGAGTGGCCTTTCAGGTTATGTCGATATAGGACATGTTTTTTTGTGGATATAGATACTTTTGTACCTGCTTCCTTCAGCATCTTCACAAGGTCCTTTGCTGTTTTCAAATGATGTCAATTAGCCTATCAGAAGTTTCTAAATCCATGACATAATTTTCTGGAATTTTCCAAGGTGTTTAAAGGCACAGTCAACTTAGTGTATGTAAACTTCTGACCCACTGGAATTGTGATACAGTGAATTATAAGTGAAATAATCTGTCTGTAAACAATTGTTGGAAAAATTACTTGTGTCATGCACAAAGTAGATATCCTAACCAACTTGTCAATACTATAGTTTGTTAACAAAAAATGTGTGGAGTGGTTGAAAAACAAGTTTTAATAACTCCAACCTAAGTGTGTAAACTCAACTGTACATGTGATATGAGTAATGTAAGATATGTAAACATTATTAAAGTGGAATTATTTAAATTTGCATTGATTAAAGTGACTAGTGATCCATTTATTAAAGTGTCCAGTGATCGGGTATCAATGTGGGCAGCAGCCTCTATGAGTTAGTGATAGCTGTTTAGCAGTCTGATGGCCTTGAGTTAGAAGCTGTTTCTCAATCTCTCGGTCCCAGCTTTGATGCACCTGTACTGACCTCGCCTTCTTGATGATAGCGGGGTGAACAGGCAGTGGCTCGGATGGTTGTTGTCCTTGATTATCTTTTTGCCCTTCCTGTGACATTGGGTGTTGTAGGTGTCATGGAGGGCCGGTAGTTTTCCCCCGGTGATGCGTTGTACAGACCGCACAACCCTTTGGAGAGCCTTGCAGTTGAGGGCGGTGCAGTTGCCGTACCAGGCGGTGCAGTTGCCGTACCAGGCGGTGATACAGCTAGACAGGATGCTCTCGATTGTGCATCTTTAAAAAATTGTGAGTGTTTTCGGTGACAAGTTAAATTTCTTCAGCCTCCTGAGGTTGAAGAGGCGCTGTTGCACCTTCTTCACTGTCTGTGTGGGTGGACCATTTCAGTTTTCCTGTGATGTGTACGCCGAGGAACTTAAAACTTTCCACCTTCTCCTCTACTGTCTTGTCAATGTGGATAGGGGGGTGCTCCCTCTGCTGTTTCCTGAATTCCATGATTATGTTGTTTGTTTTTTTGATGTTGAGTGTGAGGTTGTTTTCCTGACACCACACTCCAAGGGTCCAAACACCTCCCTGTAGGCTGTCTTGTCGTTGTTGGTAATCACTACCACTGTAGTGTCGTCTACAAACTTGATGATTGAGTTAGAGGCGTGCATGACCACGCTGTCATGGGTGAACAGGGAGTACAGGAGAGGGTTGAGAACGCAGTTTTGAGGATCAGCGGGATGGAGAAGTTGTTTCCTACCCTCACCACTTGGGGGTGGTGCGTCAGAAAGTCCAGGACCCAGTTGCATAGGGCGGGATTTTAGACCCAGGGTCTTAATGACGAGTTTGGAGGGTGCTATGGTGTTAAATGCTGAGCTGTAATCGGTGAACAGCATTCTTACATATATACATACATATATATTTTCCTCTTGTCCAGGTGGGTTAGGGCAGTGTACAGTGTGGTTGCGATTGCGTCGTCTGTGGACCTATTGGGGTGGTAAGCAAATTGGAGTGGGTCTAGGGTGTCAGGTAGGGTGGAGATGATAGGATCCTTGACTAGTCTCTCAAAGCACTTCATGATGACGGAAGTCAGTGCTACGTGGCGACAGTCGTTTAGCTCAGTTACCTTAGCTTTCTTGGGAACAGGAACATTGGTGGCCCTCTTGAAGCATGTGGTAACAGTAGACTGGGATAGGGATTGATTCAATATCAGATGAGAGAATCTTGTTTCTCATGGTCTGAGAGTCTTTAGGTGCCTTTTGGCAAACTCAAGTGGGCTGCCATGTGCTTTTACCGAGGAGTTGCTTCCATCTGGCCACTCTACCATAATGGCCTGATTGGTGGAGTGCTGCAGAGATGGTTGCCCTTCTGGAAGGTTCTCCCATCTCCAGCGAGGAACTCTAGAGCACTGTCAGTGTGACCATCGGTTTCTTGATCACCTCTCCCTGACCGAGGTCCTGCTCCCCTGAATGCTCAGTTTGGCTGGGCGGAAGAAAGATGGAGGCCACTGTGTTCTTGGGGACCTTCAAAGCTGCAGAAATGTTTTGAAACTCATAGCAAAGTGTCTGAATACAAATGTAAATAAGGTATTTCTATTTTAAATGTTTTAACACATTTGCTCAGTTCAGAAGTGCGGCAATAATGAATTGATTAGAGAGGGTTGTAAGGAGCCTTGCCCTTTGCAAATACTTATACCCATTTCACATCAAGAAACAAGGTTTTACCCTGTATATTTGAAGTGAGTTTAACCCGTGTCAGACGCATTCATACTTAACCTACAACACAGGTAATAAGCATGCAGGGTCATTCATGGAAAATACCTATTCAGCACACAAGTAGTGCTGTTGAGGTTGGACATTACTGACTACGGATCAGTAAACACAGATCGACCCATACAGACCAACGGCTCAACCATGTTTTAAACGTGTTATTACAGTAGGTAGGCCCTAAATCCATCTTGATTGTTTGTGTTTTGAATATTGCGGAGGAAAGAATGGTTATCCGACCTGTTTGTGTGTATCACAGATCTGTGCATCAACCAGGCTATACATTCTAAAAAGGGCAGGCCAATCCCTGCTGTAACCAATCATCTGTTGGCTGACATTAGCCTGAATGTTCTCTTTGTTTCTCCCTTTAGGACATTTTTTTTTAATTGTTTTACTTAACCAGGTAGGCCAGTTGAGAACAAGTTCTCATTTACAAGATAAAGCAAGGTAGTGAGACACAAACACAGAGTTTCACATGGTATAAACAAACGTACAGTCAATAACACAATAGAAACAGCAATATACAGTGTGTGCAAAGGTAGTAAGATTAGGGAGGTAAGGCAATAAATAGGTCATAGTGGTGAAATATTTACAATTTAGCTATCAAGGCACAAGGCGAGACCCAGATGCAGACACAGGAGGCAGATGGTTGGAGTCTTACAATGTTTATTAATCCAAAGGGGTAGGCAAGAGAATGGTCGTGGACAGGCAAAAAGGTCAAAACCAGATCAAAGTCCAGGAGGTACAGAGTGGCAGACAGGCTCATGGTCAAGGCAGGCAGAATGGTCAGGCAGGCGGGTACAAAGTCCAGAAACAGGCAAGGGTCAAAACTGGGAGGACTACAAAAAGCAAAATGCAGGAGAATGGGAAAAACACTGCTTGACTTGGACATACAAGACGAACTGGCATAGATAGACAGGAAACACAGGGATAAATACACTGGGGAAAACAAGCGACACCTGAAGGGGGTGGAGGCAATAACCAGGACAGGTAAAATAGATCAGGGTGTGACATTAGCATTAACAGCAGAGTGATAGATGTGCAGAAGATGATGTGCAAGTGGAGATACTGGGGTGCAAAGGAGCAAAAAATATATAACAATATGGGGATGAGGTAGTTGGATGGGCTATTTACAGATGGGCTGTTTACAGGTGCAATCATCGGTAAGCTGCTCTGACAGCTGATGCTTAATGTTAGTGAGGGAGATATGTCTCCTTCTTCAGTGATTTTCTGCAATTTGTTCCAGTCATTGGCAGCAGAGAACTGGAAGGAAAGGTGGCCAAAGGAGAAGTTGGCTTTGGGGATGACCAGTGAAATATACCTTCTGGAGCGTGTGCTACGGGTGGGTGTTGCTATGGTGACCAGTGAGCTGAGACAGGGCTTTAGCTAGCAAAGACTTATAGATGACCTGGAGTCAGTGGGTTTGGCGACCAATATAAAGTGAGGGCCAGCCAATGAGAGCATACAAGTCACACTGGTGGGTAGTATATGGGGCTTTGGTGACAAAAACATATGGCACTGCGATAGACTACAGGATAGTCAGTTTTATTGGATAGTCAGTTTTATAGTCAGGTATATTTAGCAGCATGTGAAGGAAGTGAAGGAGTCTTTGTTTTGCGAAATATGAAGCCGATTCTATATTTAATTTTGGATTTTGGACATGGGGGTCAGACTCCCTCTCTAGGACAACCAAGTCCTGCCTCATCTGTTGGTCATTGTGTTTGTATTGTTTAATAAAATCTTTGTCACACCCTGACCATAGTTTGCTTTGTATGTTTCTATGTTTTGTTTGGTCAGGGTGTAATCTGAGTGGGCATTCTATGTTACATGTCTAGTTTGTCTATTTCTATGTTTGGCCTGATATGGTTCTCAATCAGAGGCAGGTGTTAGTCATTGTCTCTGATTGGGAACCATATTTAGGTAGCCTGTTTGGTGTTGGGTTTTGTGGGTGATTGTTCCTGTCTCTGTGTTTGTTTGCACCAGAATAGGCTCAGTCACTTTGGTTTTTCTTTTTTCATTGTTTTGGAAGAGAAAAGAACGAGCGCCATTCTCCTTGCGGAGATGGTGCTAAATCCATCAACACGGTCGGTCCCTGGGATTGGGCTGGCCAACACGATTCGGTTTGCTTGGAAGGAAAAGGAGTTGGAGCATTTAGGACGGGAAACTTTTGGAAGGATAATATTGATGGGGATTCTAAAGCTGACGGTGAAGGACGTGTTTTGTTTCCAAGGCAACTCGTTGGAGGGAGCATACGACGTGGCACTATATACAGAGGAGAAACACGATGATATCCTGAGAAGGGCAAGAGTAGTGGGAGGTGAGAGGCCGATGAGCCACTATGAAATAACAAGCCTGGCGAAGAACCACTTTAGGGTTGTAACTGTCAACATTTACAACCCATACGTTAAGGACGAAGAGGTGAGGGCCTTTCTGGGGAGATACATGGATAACGTCTCCTCAGCAAGGCACCTCAAAGACTCCCTTGGGTTTTGGAATGGGAGGAGAGGCTTCCAGGCCCTCCTCAGGGAGGACCCAAAGGGACATGGTGGCTACCTCCATCCTCCTGCTATGTTCTCCCTAGGGGCTGACAGGGGGATGTTGTTTTATGCACGTCAGCCCCCATTTTGCAGGCGCTGTATGGCCTACGGCCACATATTCGCCTCGTGCAGCACAAGAAAATGCAGATTTTGTGGATCTGAGGAACACGAGCTGAGGGATTGTGACAAGCCTAAGGCGTGCCACGGGTGTGGCTCATCAGCACACCTGTGGCGGGGGAAGAGATGAGGGGTATGGTGGAGGAGCTGGCGGGGGGGAGGGTGGTATCTCTCCACTGCCGCCATCACCAAAGAAGAGAATGAAGAGGAGGGTGCGATTGGCCGACAGTGAGAGGGAGGCGATGGCCAAGAGCGTGATGGGGGTGGGAGAAACCTCTGGGTTGCTGCTGGTTTCCCCAGGCCCTCAACTTCTGTTGGGTGGGGACACACCTTACAAGACTCAGGACTGGGTACAGGAGGAGGTGGGGAGTTTTGTTTGGGGACTCAGCCTCCCCGATTTTTTTTTTTTCTTCCAAACCAGCTGCAGCACTGGGGAGGGGGAGGAGTGTGGGGGTAGACCCAGGGTGCAGGGCACCCCGGAGCCAAACACTATTCCTGCATCCTGGGTTGGTGGATGGAGGAAGAGGGGGGGATGTCGGGAGTACGGATGGTGTTCTCACCGGTAGATATGGAGCAGGGGAGCATTGGGTGAGTCTCCAGTTTTTTTTTTCTGTCTGGGTTTAGAATTTGAGTGTATTACATGTTTTATTTTTATTTTTTCATGGGGTCTAATTTTACTTTTGTTAGTTTAAATGTAAGGGGTTTAAGGGATTTTGTTACGAGGAGGGCGGTTTTTAGTTATTTGGAGGGTGTGGGGTTTGATTTTTGTTTTTTACAGGAGGTTCACCTGAGGGATGGAGGGGATGTTAGTAAGTTTAAGAGGGAGTGGGACAAGGGGGAGTCGGTTTGGGGTATTGGGGGGGTGCACTCATCGGGGGTAGGGATTTTGTGTGGGCACAGGGAGGTAAAAGTGGAGGATTATTTTGTGGAAATGCAGGGGAGGGTTATAGGGGTGGATGTCACGATAAGGGATTGTAAATTTAGATTAGTGGTGGTGTATGGGCCACAGGTGGTGGCAGACAGGGGGAGATGGTGGACTGTCTGACGCCCCTGTGTGTCACAAATAGGAAATTAGTGATAGGGGGGATTTTAATACAGATTTAGGAATAGGGGGGATAGCAGTGCAGGCACAATTACCGGGCTAATGGCTTGCTATGGTCTGGTTGATGGTGGTCTGCACACTACTCCGAAAATGGCCGGTCCTACATGGCGCACCTCCAGGGGGGTTGAGCGGAGGCTCGACTATATTTTTGTACCCAGGTCTTTGGGTAAGTTGTCTGGGCGGCTGTTGCCTGTTTTCTTTTCGGATCACGACGGGGTGCTCCTGCAGGTGGGGTCGCCAGTCTGCCTCTTTGGTAGGGGGTACTGGAAGTTATATCGGGATGTGCTGGAGGAGCAGGCTTTTGTTGACTGGTTTTATGGTTTCTTTTGGAGGCTTGAAGGCCTCCGGTCCATGTGCGAGGGGGTGTTAGAGTGGTGGGAATTAGTTAAGGTGAGGATTAGGGCTTTTATAATAGGGTATTGCAAGAGGAAAAAAAGGGAGGAGAGGAGGGAGGTGGATCGTATCCAAAGGTTAATTGAACTCGAGTACGAGGCAGGCAACCTCGGCGGGTCGTTTGACTGGGAGAGATCCGCTACCCTAAAGGCGCAGCTCAGGGAGTTGCAGGAGCGTAAGGCTCGAGCTTTCCTGGAGCGTGTGCATAGTGGCTTTCTAGAACACAATGAGACTTGTTCCGCTATGTTCTTTAAGTCGGTTAGGGCCAGACAGAGTAGGAAGGTAATGCATGGCGTTAGGGAAGAAAATGGTAGTGTAGTTAGAGAACCAGAGGATATGGTCAGGGTGACAACTGATCATTTCCAAGGTTTATTTAAGGAAAGGGAAATAGATGTAGAGCAGGGAAATGTGTTTTTAGAACACTTGTCCAGGCGGTTGCCTGAGGACATTAGAGAAGTGATGGAGCCCCAGATTTCACTAGAAGAGGTTGAGAGCGCTCTTAGGAGGATGGGAAAAGGGAAGGTGCCTGGGATGGATGGGCTGCCGGCTGAGTTTTATCTCAAGTTTTGGGGTATACTTGGACCAGTGGTCCTCGAAGTCTTGAAGGCCATCCTTGAGACGGGGGTCCCGGGGGGATCAATGGCTGTTGGTGTGCTGTCACTTTTATATAAGAAGGGGGAAGTAACAGACCTTGGCAACTGGCGGCCGTTGACCATGCTGTGTGTAGATTACAAGCTACTTGCAAAGGTTTTAGCAGACCGGTTGCGCACAGCCCTTCCCTACGTCGTCCATGAGGATCAGACGTGCGGGGTAGAGGGCCGCTCTATTAGATGGAACCTACAGTTAATCAGGGACTCCATCGCTTGGGTTGAAGATAGAGGACTGCCTTTAATGGTAGCAGCGCTAGATCAGGCGAAAGCCTTTGATCGCTTGAATAGATCCTTTTTATTCAGAGTGTTAGGTCGATTAGGATTTGGGGAGAAGTTCATAGGATGGATTCGTACATTATATGTCGGAGCGGGGTGCCGAGTTAGTGTAAATAGTCACTTGGGTGATGTTTCTGACCTCTCGTCTGGGGTCAGGCAGGGGTGCCCACTCTCGGCTCTCCTCTTCGTTCTGTACATGGAGCCTCTGGGGGCTGCCATTAGGGCAGACACAGGGGTGGAAGGCTTGTTGATCCCTGGAAGTGGTGGGCTGCGTGTTAAGATGACGCAGTACGCCGACGACACTTCCTTGCTGCTGTGCAAGGACTTGTGCCTGACAAGGTCCCTTGTCATCTTTGGGGATTTCACCCGTGCGTCGGGAGCGGTTCTGAACCATGCAAAGTCTTCCGTCAAGTTTTTCCGTAGATGGCGCGGTAGAACGGATGTGCCTGGGGGGTTATCTCTCTGTGAGGGGGCCCTGAGGATTCTCAGGGTCCATTTTGAGACCTCTGGCTCAGCGACGCTAAACTGGAACATGCGTATCGCAGTGGTACAGAGGAAGCTAGCAATGTGGAAGGCTAGGTATTTGTCTTTTATGGGCAAAGTCCTGGTCCTAAAGGTGGATGTGTTGCCGTCTCTTTTGTATTTGGCGTACATCTACCCATTGCCGGCTTGTCTGAGGAGGCCTCTAGTGAGGCTTGTGTTTCAGTTCATGTGGAGTGGCAGGTGCGAGTGGGTCGCCAGGGCACGCATGCTCTGTCCCATCGGGGAGGGAGGTAGGGGGGTACCACATTTCCCCCTCAAGCTGGACACAATTTTTGTTTCTTTCTTGTTAACGGAGCTTGCTCATCCAGTGATACACCCGTCCGGTTACCTCCTGCAGGTGTTCTTCTCGTATCAGGCGAGAAGCGTAATCGTGTGGTCCAACACGGGTCCTCGGGCGGAACAGCTGCCGTGGCACTTTGGTCATGCGGCCAAGTGGCTGCGTGCGCACCCTGAGGTTGAAGTTGCCCGAGTAGGTTTAGATCACAGGCACCTGTACGAGGAGGTCAGAGAGGCAGGGAGTCCGGCGCCTGTAGTGGGCATCTCGGAAGTGGTCTGGGAGGGAGTGCAGGCGCGGGGTCTGGACAACAGGCTCAAGGGCCTGAATTGTTTGAGCCTCCATAAGTGCTTGCCGGTACGTTCCATCATGTACCGGTATAGTTTGGTGCAATCCCCCACCTGTCAGGGAGGAGACTGTGCACCATGTCTTTTGGGACTGTGCCTTTACCGGATTAGTATGGGCTAGGGCACGGGTGTTGTTAGGTTTGGTAAGGGGGGATTTTGTATTGACGTGGGCCAGGTTAGAGAGAGGTGTAGGGAGAGCGAGAGGGATGGATAGGGACAGGTTTCTGCTCTGGCTTCTCATGAGTCTCTTTAAACGGGGGCTGTGGGAAGCCAGGCAGAACATGGTGAAGACAGGGAGAGATTGGGGGGTGGAAGGGATAGTGAGGAGGGTGGAAGGAGATTTGAGGGGGAGGATGAAGAGGGAGGAGAGGAAGTGGGGGCAGCATGCTGCTCGGGAGAGGTGGAAGGGGGGTTTAGGGCTGGGTGTCATTTAGATTTGTAAGGGGATAGATTAGGGACGGGGAGATAGGGAAAGGTAGTTTGTAGGGTGACGGGGAGGGAAGATGCTCCCCTGAGGTTTTGTTTGGGGTTTTTGTTTTGTTTAGTTAAATTAAAATACCATTGTTGGAGTATGTATGAAAATTATGAGTTGTAAAGAATGAATGGTATTGAAGGTAATAAATAATTTTTTATTTTAAAAAAAATAGGTCTGTTTCGGGTTTCCATGTTTGTTGTTTTGTATTATGTTCATGTTTAGTTGTCTTATTAAAAAACATGAACTTCAACCACGCTACATTTTGGTCCGCCTCTCCTTCAACTCAAGAAAACCGTTACAATCTTTAAAAAGTTGTTCTGTATAATATCTTATAACATTATAACGAATGCTCTTTGTTTGAATTTTTGTGTCTGTATCAAGTCCCTCTGACCATACAACTGAAAAGATGAAGATCAAGATGGAGGCTTTGGAAGAAGAGCGGCACTTCCTCCGCAAAACTGTTTTCCAGTTGTATGGTAAGAATGTGATTTTCTGGATTTTTTTGTTCTAAATTTGTCTGTCATAGTTGAAGTGTACCTATGATGAATATTACAGGCCTCTCTCATCTTTTTAAGTGGGAGAACTTGCACAATTGGTGGCTGACTAAATTGTGAAGTATATGAATAAATTAAATCGTAGAAATACCAAAACATAGCGTGTGTGTGTGCCAGTGAGTGGGAAATGGAGGAATTCAATTCAATGCTATGATAGCTCAACTGTGTAATTATCTGAACACAAATCATTTGGGGAAAAATGACTTGTTTAACAGGTTGTGGTGGGTCATCGGGGTGCTGCATGAACCGCACAGTCAGGTTCAGCTATCTTTATCTTCATGTGTAACTGGAAAAGGTTTGTTCTGTAACGTATGACTAACTTTCACTTTATGTTTCAGGGCACAACATTGACAAGACGTGTGAGTACGACAGCAGCTAAGATTTTTCAAGCTCAGACAGCTCATCACCCACTGACAATGAAAATGAAAAAAAAGAAGGAAAAAAGGAAACAGCTGCAGAGGTATGTGCCATGACACTAAACACATGTAGATAATGCATTCATTGATATCAAAGAACCACAGATACTTTTTAAAATGTTTAATGGCAAGCTAGCATGTATATTCATGATACACTAATGAAAAAGTTTTCAATTTTAAGTTCTCTCAATACTACTATAGAGAAGAAATTCAACAAGATTTGCCCACCCTTGGAAAGTCCCAAGGTCAGAAAGGCCCGATGATTATAAGGGGAACGCTAATGGGACCAGCAGTCAAATGGGATTGTGTCGCTGGAACCAAGAGAATCCCAATGCCACGGAAACTTGAGGAATCTTAATCAGCATAAATTGTATTGACTCGCTGTGGTCCCCTAACACTTGTAGGTTGATGGGAGTGATATTGTGAGCGACCCGGCCTATAGAGCACCCGTCCAGTGGTCTACCATCCATGGGAATGGAGAGGGGTGTGAGTAATGAGAGAGGAAAACTTCTCCATAAGGCCCACCAAAGTACTCATCCCTTCTTGATGAGCCTGGTTTTTTAATTGGCAGTTAGCTATGAAAAGTCCCGTAGCTCCACAATATAGACAGCTCTGCGTGTGGAGTTGGCGTAACCGCTCAGCCGGAGTCAATCTAGCCCTTCCCAGGTGCCTGGACTCCGAAGGAGGCGAGTCGGCAGCCCTCTGGGATTCCCGAGAGAACCCGGGGACGTCAGGTTCACTCGGATATGTAGACTTCGGGGGTCTCCGGAGGAAAGTTGGCAATTGGCGAATGAGGGCAACATGTCACAGATTCCCTCTCCCTCTTACGTTCTCATTGACGCCCATCAATCTGGATGGTCAAGGCTATGAGGGAGTCAAGGTCCATGGGTAGCTCCCGGGCTGCAAACTCATCTTTGACCACCAATGATAATCCGTGAAAGAACGTGTCGAACAATGCTTCTGGGTTCCAGGCACTCTCAGCCACCAACGTGCGAAAATGCATCGCATAATTTGCCACACTACGGGAGTCTTGACGTAGCTGGAGCAGCTTACGAGCAGCCTCTTTCCCGGACAACGGAGAATCAAACACCTTCTAAACTTCCGCCACAAACACCTCTAGACTGAGGCAGATGGCGGTCTGTTGCTCCCACACCGCCGTAGCCCAGACGAGTGCCCTCTGGGACATCAGCGTTATGATGTACGCTATCCTCGAGCAGTCCGAGGGGAACGAAGAAGGCTGCAGCTCGAAAATGAGGGAGCACTGGTTGAGAAAATCCCAGCAGGTTCCAGAATCTCCAGCGTAGCGCTCTGGACGGAGGAGGAAAGCAGGGTTCTCAGGACAATTGGGGTAGGCTGGGAGATTACGGATGTGACCCGCTGCCCAGTGATGGAATCCACAGAATTTCTCCAGCAAAGTCTCGAATGCCTGGTCATTGCGTTTTGCCAGGGTTTAGAGTCCCTCCTTAAGATATTGCAGTAACTCCTCGTGTCATCCAATGGTGGCTACTTGAATCGGGCCCAAAAATGGTCAGCAAAGATCTGGCTGTGTCACCACCGGTGCCTGCCAACGAGGTTGGTATCAGCATACATGGCTTGAGGAAGTGACGCATCAAGGCGTACCATCAAGAGCATATTCGGTGTAACCGGATCGGGGTCAGCGATGTCTGCAGAGACATATCCCAAGGGTTTGGAGTTTAGTATCCCTTCCACCTCTATCAGGACTGTCCTCAAGACAGTTTCAGTGACAGTTTGGTCCCCTAGTACGACTCGTAAGGCCATCTTTACAGATTTGATCTCTCGCTCCCATGTTCCTCCAAAATGAGGAGCTCCTGGAGGGTTAAATTTGAATGAGATTTGTTGGTCCATCATCTGATCCTGGAGGCTGGGTTCCATGGCTTGGAAGGCTTCCTCCAACCTGGCTTCTCCTGCCTTGAAGTTCATACCTCTGTCAGCCAGGATCTCGTAGGGTTTCCCCCGTCGGAAGATAAACCGCCGTAGGGCCATGAGGAAAGCTTCAGTATCCAAACTCTCCAGTAGGTCCAGGTGGACACATCTAGTTGTCAAACACTTGAATAGAATGCCCCAGCGCTTTTCCACACGACGACCTAGCTTGATCATCAAGGGGCCAAAGCAATCTACTCCTGTTGACCAGAAGGGTGGTTTAAGGAGGCGCAAGCAAGCAGGGGTAAATCTGCCATTTTGGGCACCATGGCTCCGGCCCACCATCTCTGACATTCTACGCAGGCGTATTGGTGCTTACGAAGGGCTCCTCGTCCTCCAATTATCCAGTACTTCCACTTAGACCCTCTCTGGCCCTGGGTGGAGAAGCCTCTCATCATAACTCTTCATCAGGAGCCTGGTAGAGGGTGTCTGGAGTCAAGGATAATTGGGTGGATAGCATCGGGGTCCAAAACTTCAGGATGCATTCAGGATGCATTTATGCTATCAACGTACCTCCAGTCCTGGACTTCTTTTAGGTCTTCGATTTCCGCAATGCGAGTTCCGACGAACACCTTATACCTGCAGGACTCTGACTTGAGCCAGGTCAATACAGTGGTTGAATCACTCCAGTAGATGACCCTTTGGATTGGCAAGGTGAGCTCGGCTCGCAAGGTAGAGGCCAACTGGGCTCCGGAAAGGGCGGCACTGAGTTCCAGCCTAGACATTGACAACTGCTTCTTCGGTACGACCCTGGACCTGGCCATGACAAAGGAGACATGGGTGTGGCCTGCCTTATCCTCCACTCTTAGATAGGAAACAGCCCCATAAGCTCACTCCGAAGCGTCACAGAACACATGCAGTTCCAGGCATGATCCCAGTTGGTCAGCACAGGGTGGTACATAACATCTTGGCATTTGGACTTCAGAAAGCTCCGATAACTGTTTCCCAACAGATCCATCGTTCCACTAGGTCAGCCGGGTGGATCGGTTCATCCCAGTCCCTCTTGGTCTGCCACAGGTCCTGGACTAAGACTTTGGCCCGGGTTGTGTATGGCAGGATATACCCAAGGGGATCGTATTGACTGGCCAGGGTCTGATAGATGGTGCGCAGAGTGGGGGTTTCGGTAGTCAGGGATGAGCGGTGCTTATACCCCAGGATATCCGGTATGCAGCTCCACCTCAGTCCTAGAGTGGGCTCTTCTGGGTTAGCACCAAACTGCGTTAGCCATAGTTCTCTGCTACTGGACCTAGCTTGTGGCGGGAGATGCTGGATAACCTCCACTCTGTTACTAGCCCACTGTTGGACCTTAAATCCCCCTTTGGACAGGAGATTCCGTACTTTATCAAGGAGTGCTTTTGCTTCAGCCGTGGATGGGACGCTCTGTAAGCAGTTATCCACATAGAAGGCATTTTCCACTGAATCCAATACTTCTGGGTCACTGTCTGGATGCTCCCGTGTGTGTCTCTACAGAGCGTATATGGCACAGCAAGGACTGCAGGTGGTGCCAAATGGGAGAACCTGCCATTCATAGATTGTGGGCTCTGCATCTCGTTCCATATCTCGCCATATGAACCGGAGCAGTGTGGTGTCAGAAGGCAGCAGACGAATCTGATGGAACATGGCTTTAATGTCTCCACTGATGGCTGCAGAGTGCTGCTGGAACCGGAGAAGGACACCGAGCAAGGAAGGACCTAAGGTTGGTCCGGGGAGTAGACAGTCATTCAGGCTTTGACCAGCAGCTTGGAATGAACAGTTGAAGACAAGTCTGTACTTCCCACCGTGTTGCTGGATAACATGGTGAGGGAGATACCAGGATTCACGGAGTGCGTTTCCCTCTTCATGAGCTGTCACTTCAGTGACATAGCCTGCCTTCACAAGGTTATGAATCTCTCGGTTATGAACTTCTACAAGCTCAGGATTCTTCACCAGGCGTCGCTCCGTTCCACACGGTAGTGGGAGTACAGCCCGTGTCATGGTTGCCAGAGGAGGATGGTTGGGCACCCGTAGCAGTGGGGTCGCATACTTGTGAACGCCATCCATTTCAGTGGTGGTGGTGCTCTTCTCCGGGAGGTCTAATGCATAGGAGTCATGTTTCGAGCTAGTGACCTCCTGTAGCTTCCGGTTGGAGAAGGTGTCCATCTTCCAGAGCATCTCTACATTCCGAAGGAGGTCATTGTTTCTGTAGAACACTGACCGGGCAGGAGTGCTCTGCGAGATTCAAGCCGTCTGCCGTGAAGGCATTGGTGATCTTATAGGCCACGTTCCGGTTTCCTGAAGGTGAAATGCTAAAGGTCACAGCAGAGCCTTTCATTTCGCACCGTTCTGAGATTAAGGGTCTCTGGTCCCCTCCAGGTTAAGCTGACGGGTGGCCGCTGTGAGAATGAGCGTTCTTTCTGACCCATCATCGAGAACGGCGAACGTATCAATGCTTCTACCTTCACTTTGAGTGTGACCTTGACCACCTTCAACATGACCCTTGGAGACCGGTTCTGTTGGTCGAGGTACAGCTCCTTTGCAGCTCCTACCATGAGCAAACTCTGCTCTTTCTGTGCTTGGGGAATTACTCATGCAACATGGTGAGATGGATTTCCTTACAGCGATTGCAGGGTTTCCGCATTGTGCAGGTCTCCGCCTTATGGTTTCGGCATAAGCTTTATTTGAGTTATGGCAGAAGGAAATATATATGTGTATGTTTAGAATAAATGCTATTGTGTTCAGATTTCAGCAAGCACATTAATAAATTGCTTTGTTTTATATGTTGACAGCCAAAACATAGAAGAGACGCTCAACCAATATGCAAGATGGATCACCAAAAATGCGACAGCAGAGGTGAGCGACACTATAAAAGAGAAGAGTCATTATGAACTGCTCCCTTTCACTTATAAGTTCAAATAAACACTGACTAAGCACACTCGTTTACACGCACACACACAAACATGCACACACGCACACGCACACACACACGCACACTAGGTAGAGATAATGTGAGAGAAAGTAAGAGTAAGATAAAGTGTGTTCCCACTGTGTTTGTCTGTTTTCTGAAATGAGGTGCTTGGAACTGCTCCATAACCACCCCTATAAACGTGATTTTGCCTGTTCTGGCTATAAATTCTAAACAAAAATAATAAAATATTGTGAGTGGTTGACGCTTGCTCCAGATGTGCAGTGGAGAGAGCAGTCTGTACACGTTCCACAGTTAAGTTTACATTAAGTTGCTTGTTCCTGCGTAAAATAATTTGATTTACAATATTTGAATTTATAATGACATTGTTATAACTAAACTTTTGATATACCCTGCCAAATATTTTATAATATTGAAAATAAATAGTAATTACACTTTAAGGTGCTGTAACAATGTTTTTCCTAGACTGAGATGGATTCCCATTGATCATAACTAAAAGCACAGTACTGGTGTCTGCCCTCATTGCCACATAGTATCTGCATAGTAGTTACTTGAGTCATTTACAATGTGTTTCACTTTACATTAAGTTGCTTGTTCCTGTGTATAATTATTGTAATTACAATACTTTTCTTTATAACAACATTATAATAACTGAAATCGTGATATACCTGCCAAATGTTTAATAATATTGAAATGACAGTAACTACACTTGAAAGTGCTGTAACAACATTCATTCTAGATTGACATGGATTGCTATTGATCACAGCTAAAAGTACTGTGTGTTTGCCATCGTTGCAACTGTAATTCACTGAGTAATTCATGATGTGTTTAACTTTCATTAAGTTGCTTGTTCTTGTATAGAAACATTGTAGTTAAGATACTTTTCTTTATTACTAGTCACCTGTCAATTTTTTTATAATTAATGTAACTTTACTCAAAATTGCCCTTATTAAGAGGCACAGGTTAGTAGCTGGCACAGCCACAAAGTTATAAAATCAGATTTTAATTCTAACCTTAACCTTAAAGGTGCCACACTTATATTTCTCAGAATTTCTCCCCTACGTGGAAGCTTGGTGAATTCCAACAGCAAGACTCGCTCTTGAACCTTTTCCTTTTGGTTTTAGTAGACTAGCCTCAATCAGCTGTAAAAACAATATTTTTTGTTGTTGAAAATATATTTCAAAGCGATTTAAATGGTACAATTATTCTCTACATTATTCAGTGCTTGTTTTCTCACATAAACTGAAATTGAGCGAACATTGTAGAATTGTAGCAACAAGGAAATTACTGTGATTTCTACATTGGGCCCTTGACCAGATTTCCTCTAGATAACACAGCCACAAAGTCAAAACAGCTTTCCCATTTTGACAACAGATGCTTTTCCAGCAGGAGAAATTAATGTGAATAGCACAGCCAATCACAACACCGGCAGGTAAGTAATACTGTGAAACACTATCATTCCACTATTACTGCAGATATATTATGGACATTTTCAGAAATTACAATGCAATTTATTTATGTTTTTATCCTGCGTATTTATTTATTTATTTATTTATTTATTATTTATTTGTTCAAACTTTTATTTAGACGGGAGACCAGGGTGTCATTCTCAAGGGAGTCCTGTGAACTTAAAAATAACAACATCAACACAATATATTAAATACAACAAGAATAATCAAAACAAACACAACTATCACATATTATCTTCTTCAAAATGGATCTAAACTGTCCAATGGAGACCAGCGAGTCCAGCTTCAAGGTGGCCTGAAGGCTCCATGAGCTGGGGGCATATAAATAAAAAGCATTTTTCCTCAGTTCAGTGGAGAACCGTGGGACCTCCAGAACCAGCCCGTCCAGAGAGAGGGTCTGAAAATTGCTAGATCTCAAATTAATACAGTCTCTGAAGAATTGCTTTATATACAAAAAGTAGCAAATGCTCGGCTCTTCTGGTAGGCAGACACTCCCAGCCATCAGATCTATACAAAATGGAGTGATGCGTATGAAAATTGTCCCAGTGTTAAAAAGCAGTGTTGAATGATAGACTCAGTCTAAAATTTTTTTAACAGAGGCTGCCACATGCATGTAAATTATATCACTATAATCAAGTACTGGGAGAAGCGGTGCTTGAATACTCTTCCTTCTACTTTCCAAAGTGAGGCAGGATTTATTAATATCAAAGAAACCAATCATTATTCTCAGCTTTTTTGTCAGTTTTTCAATGTGTGTTTTAAAAATGTTGGCTCCCTTTTAATATGAAAATACGCAGGCCCTTAGGGTCAATATTACGCATTAGCATTCAGAACAAGTTTAAGATCAGTAAGTGATTTTTCGAATTGAGTCAGAGCATGTTCAAGGTCATGAAGGGCCTGCTGTACTGAGGGGGGAACAAGAGTAAATAACTGTATCATCTGTGTAGAGATGAATGTTCCAGGTTTTAACAGATAAACCAGTATTATTTATAGAAATAGTGAAGAGAACTGGGCCCAAAATTGACCCCTGCAGAACACCTTTCGCAATATTGAGGAAACTACATTTGATACCAACAGTAAGCACACATTGTGTACTGTCCAATAGATAGTTATTGAACCAATTGCAAGATTCCTGATCTAGGCCTATTTCAGACAACCTTTGAACAAGTAAGTAATGGTCAACATTTTTGCGTGAATTCCGCGAGTGCTAGCTGGCTGTACTACAGACACCTGTCGTCGTCGTGGGAAAGACTCATTGTTATCTTTTCGCAAAACAACTGGTTGCAGTAAAGAACCAATCTGGATACTATGGAGATCCTGAGGGAAATTGACGAGTACCAACAGCTTTAGGCTATGGAGGAACAACACACTCCATCATGCAAAGATCCGACTACCTCACAAATAACTTTAACCTGACAAAAATAAGAAAGACAGATTAATCTACAGACACAGACGATTTAATTACCGTTGAAGTAGAGGCTAGTGTTCTGGCTGGAATCCATGCAACACTGGAAAAGTTCTGTGAGGTGGTAGCAAGGCTGAAGAGGAGTTGGAGTTAAACAAGGGTGTCCGCTGTCACCATATCTATTCCTTATGGCCATCGAAATGCCAGCTATTAATATCAGATCCACTAACAACGTTAGAGGATTAGAAAGCCAAGGCTTAAAAACAAAGGTGTCCATGTATGCCGATGGCTCAAGTTTTATATTAAGACCGCACACTAGATCCCTGCAATGTCTTATTGAAGATCTAGATAACTTTTCTGTACTCTCTGGACTAAAACCTAATTATGATAAGTGTACAATATTACATATTGGGTCTTTAGAAAATGCTACTTTTACATTGCCCTGCAGTTTACCTATAAAATTGGCTGATGGTGAAGTAGACATACTTGGTATTCATATAACAAAATATATAAATAAGCTCTCCACAATGAATTCTAAAGAAAACCTTTGAAAATAGACAAGATCCTGCAGGTAAAAACCTGTCTATTTATGGAAAAATTGCCCTGATTAACTCTTAGGTGATATCTTAGTTTACTCACTTACTTATGGTGCTGCCTACTCCTGATGATTCGTTTTTCAAATCATATGAGCAAAATATATTTAACTTTATCTGGGATGCTGAACCAGACAAAATAATGCATGCCTATGTATATAATGAATATGAATTGGGTGGGTTGAGATTATAAAATATAAAAGCACTAAACCTCTCTCTAAAAGCTTCACTTATTCAAAAGTTTTACTTGAATCGTAAGGGGTTCTCAAGTAGATTACTAAGAAAAGCGCATCCATTGTTTAAAAATGGCCCTTTTGCCTTTATACAGATTGCCATGTTTCATTTTCAATTAATTGAAAATGATACTTTTTTTCAAATAATCTTTTATTTTGAAACAAGCAATTTCAAGCAATTTCAATTTCATTCTCCGGTAAAGATAGAACATATACAGTTGAAGTCAGAAGTTTACATACACTTAGGTTGGGAGCCATTAAAACTCATTTTTCAACCACTCTACAAATTTCTTGTGAACAAACTATAGTTTTGGCAAGTCGGTTAGGACATCTTACTTTGTGCCTGACACAAGTAATTTTTCCAACAATTGTTTACCTAGAGATTATTTCACATATAATTCACTGTATCCCAATTCAAGTGGGTCAGAAGTTTACATACACTAGGTTGACTGTGCCTTTAAACAGCTTGGACAATTCCAGAAAATTATGTTATGCCTTTAGAAGCTTCTGATAGCCTAATTGACATAATTTCAATCAATTCGAGGTGTACCTCTGGATGTATTTCAAGGCCTTCCTTCAAACTCAGTGCCTCTTTATGGGAAAATCCAAAGAAATTAGCCAAGACCTCAGAAAGAAGTTGTAGACCACAAGTCTGGTTAATTTTTGGGAGCAATTTCCAAATGCCTGAAGGTACCATGTCCTTCTGTACAAACAATAGTACGCAAGTTTAAACACCATGGGACCACGCAGCTGTCATACCGCTCAGGAAGGAGACGCGTTCTGTCTCCTAGAGATGAATGGACTATGGTTTGAAAAGTGCAAATCAATCCCAGAACAACAGCAAAGGACCTTGTGAAGATGCTGGAGGAAACAGGTACAAAGTATCTATATACACAGTAAAACGAGTCCTATATCGACATAACCTGAAAGGGCTCTCAGGAAAAAGAAGCCACTGCTCAAAAACCGCCATAAAAAAAGACAGACTACGGTTTGCAACTGCACATGGTGACAAAGATTGTAGTTTTTGGAGAAATGTCTCCTCTGGTCTGATGAAACAAAAACAGAACTGTTTAGTAATAATGACCATCGTTATGCTAGGAGGAAAAAGGGGGAGGCTTGCAAACTGAAGAACACCATCCCAACCGTGAAGCACGGGGTGGCAGTATCATGTTGTGGGGTGCTTTGCAGCAGGAGGGACTGGTTCACTTCACAAAATAGATGGCTTCATGTGGGAGGAAAATTATGTGGATATATTGAAGCAACATCTCAAGACATCAGTCAGGAAGTTCAAGCTTGGTCGCAAATGTGTCTTCCAAATGGACCGTGACCCCAAGTACACTTCCAAAGTTGTTGCAAAATGGCTTAAGGACAACAATGTCAAGGTATTGGAGTGGCCATCAAAAAGCCCTGACCTCTATCCTATAGAAAATGTGTAGGCAGAACTGAAAAAGCGTGTACGAGCAAGGATGCCTACAAACCTGACTCCGTTACACCAGCTCTGTCAGGAGGAATGGGCCAAAATTCACCCAACTTATTGTGGGAAGCTTGTGGAAGGCTACCCAAAATGTTTGACCCAAGTTAAACAATTTTAAAGGCAATATTACCAAATACTAATTGAATGTATATAAACTTCTGACCCACCGGGAATGTGATAAAATAAGTAAAAGCTGAAATTAATCATTCTCTGTACTATTATTCTGCCATTTCACATTCTTAAAATAAAGTGATGATCCTAACTTTTTACTAGGATTAAATGTCAGGAATTGTGAAAAAATGAGTTTAAATGTATTTGACTAAGGTGTATGTAAACTTCCGACTTCAACTGTATTACAACAAATATTATGTTCAGGAATGGCTGAAAATGCATAGCATTCATCTAAAATTGAAAAATAGTACTGTTTGGAGATCTGGAGAGAACGGGTCAGTCAATTATTAATATACAAATACTCTTAGTAAAAGTATTTGTCTTCAACTCGCAATCTGTGAATTCTATTCGATTAGATAGATTGAAATTGTACGTTTACTTCTTGCGTCGAGCCATCCCGGATCCGGGATCGTGAATACAGCCTCAAGCTCATTACCATAACGCAACGTTAACTATTCATGAAAATCGCAAATGAAATGAAATTAATATGCTAGCTCTCAAGCTTAGCCTTTTGTTAACAACACTGTCATCTCAGATTTTCAAAGTATGCTTCTCAACCATAGCAAAACAAGCATTTGTGTAACAGCTAGTGCACCTAGCATAGCATTTAGCGTTAGCAGGCAACATTTTCACAAAAACCAGAAAATCATGTTTAAGGAGGAGGAGACTCTCAGTTAGATAGCAAATGCTCAGTTTTTCCTTAAAGATTATTTGTTTAGAAGAAATTGCTCCGTTTGGAGCGTCACGTTTGGCTACCAAAAAACCCCGAAAATTCAGTCTTCAAAACGCAGAACTTTTTTCCAAATTAACTCCATAATATCGACTGAAACATGGTAAACGTTGTTTAGAATCAATCCTCAAGGTGTTTTTCACATATCTCTTCATGATATATCGTTCGTTGAAAGCCTCCTCTCTCCTCTCAATCACTGGATGACTGCGTGAGGGAAGGAGGTTGTTGGCAGAGATCTCGCAATACATGGCCCCATCCATCCTCCCCTCAACTCGGTGCAGTTGTCCTGTCCCCTTTGAAGAAAAGCATCCCCAAAGAATGATGTTTCCACCTCCATGCTTCACGGTTGGGATGGTGTTCTTGGGGTTGTGCTCATCCTTCTTCTTCCTCCAAACATGGCGAGTGGAGTTTAGACCAAAAAGCTCTATTTTTGTCTCATCAGACCACATCTCCCATCTCCCACCTTTATTTATTTAACCAGGCAAGTCAGTTAAGAACATATTCTTATTCCACATCCCATCTCCCACCTTTATTTATTTAACCAGGCAAGTCAGTTAAGAACATATTCTTATTCCACATCTCCCATTCCTCCTCTGGATCATCCAGATGGTCATTGGCAAACTTCAAACGGGCCTGGACCTTGCGTGCGCTGCAGGATTTGAATCCATGACGGCGTAGTGTGTTACTAATGGTTTTCTTTGAGACTGTGGTCCCAGCTCTCTTCAGGTCATTGACCAGGCCTGATCCTTTCCTCATGATCATTGATGCCCCATGAGGCGAGATCTTGCATGGAGCCCCAGACCGAGGGTGATTGACCGTCATCTTGAACTTCTCCCATTTTCTAATAATTGCGCCAACAGTTGTTGTCTTCTCAACAAGCTGCTTGCCTATTGTCCTGTAGCCCGTCCCAGCCTTGTGCAGGTCTACAATTGTGTCCTTCCACAGCTCTCTGGTCTTTGCCATTGTGGAGAGGTTGGAGTCTGTTTGATTGAGTGTGTGGACAGGTGTCTTTTATACAGGTAACGAGTTCAAACAGGTGCAGTTAATACAGGTAATGAGTGGAGAACAGGAGGGCTTCTTAAAGAAAAACCAACAGGTCTGTGAGAGCCGGAATTCTTACTGGTTGGTAGGTGATCAAATACTTATGTCATGCAATAAAATGCTAAATAAATTACTTAAAAATCATACAATGTGATTTTCTGGATTTTTGTTTCCGTCTCTCACAGTTGAAGTGTACCTATGATAAAAATTACAGACCTCTACATGCTTTGTAAGTAGGAAACCTGCAATATCGGCAGTGTATCAAATACTTGTTCTCCCCACTGTACACACACTCTCATTCAAATAAATGGATACAAGAACACACACATACATGTAATAGTGCCAGACATGCACACAAACATATACAGTTGGCATTGCTGTTATGATTTTTAGTTGCCCTTGATGTCCTTTCTTTTTTTCTTTTTTTTGCAGTTTTTTTGCATTGTTGTTTTCTGCTTTCTTCTGTCTTTCTCTTTCTTCTCTTTAATTCATTCTCTTGGTTGTTGGTGCACTGGGGGTTCTTGGGGGTGGGGAATGGAATGAATTGTATTTGTATTTTTCTTCTTGGGGGGGGAACTGTGGGAGGTGTCTCAAACGGTTGAGGGACAGCTATTGGGGAACTGTGGGGGGATCTTGGAGGGTCTTGGAGGGTTTGGGTTCACGTTTTTCACTGTTAATGTGCTCTTAAGCAGGGCATTCATCCTGGAGGCTTCTGTGTGTAGCTCTGAAGGGGAGTCTGTTGGATGACTGGTATGGTGTAGTTGTTGAGCGGCTTCACTGCAAGTATATTGTATGTTTCGGATATTCAATTAAAACATATTTTTTATTAGTAATAGTCAACAGTATCAAACGCCTTTGACAGCTGATGATGTTTATGGTCTAAACAATATAGCACATCATCTAAGACAAGTGTAGCTGCTGAAACAGTGCTTTGTCCAGGTCTAAACCCAGATTGGTGCTCATTAAGAATAGAATGAGAAGTAAAAAAGTTATACGCTGAGAATTGGCCAGAGGCAAAATCTTTGGCTCGACCAGATAGCTTTGAAATTGGATGGCAGTTATCCAAGTCAGAAGGATCTCCACATTTGTGTAGGGGGAGGATTTATGCCATTTTCAAGATTTTAGGAATAACCCCAGAAACAATCAAATTGATAGGTTATTGATTCTGCAATAGTTTGGGCAGAAAGCTGCAGCAAAAAGGATCAAGTGAGTCAGCCCCAGTGGATTTATTTTACATTGATCTTGAATAAGAGGATCCCGAGTGGTGCAGCAGTCTAAGGCACTGCACTGCACACTGGTTTGAATCAAGGCTGTATCACAACTGGCCGTGATTTGGAGTCCCATGGGGCAGCCCACAATTGGTTAAATAAAGGTTCAATATTTGTTTTATTTTTAAATAAGCTACTTAGTACATCCTAGGCATCAAATGATTGAAATGAAAATAAGGGATGTATATCTGAGAATATATCATTCTCTGCAACCTGGACCGAGTTGAGTAAAGGACTCCCTCTGCTGGGATCAGAGTTCTCAGAAGCTATTCTATCAAATACGTGGTCAACTGAGGAAAAGTGGTTATTAAAAGCACCACATATTTCCACATTATCTGTTATGGGAGCAGAGGCTATCATTACATGCTGGGGTAATGAGGACAGTAAGTTTTGTTTCAGATATTTGACTATCTTCCAGAAGGCAGCTGGATTCCCACCATCCTCAGACACGCAGTTCAAAAAGTGTTGTATGTCAATTTAGCTTTTCTAAGGAGGGATAGACATCTATTTCTCAAGCATCTGTCAGATCGAAAACATTATAACCAGTCAGAGACACATCAGTATCCGGCACAGAATAATTTAACAACGTTTCAAATGTTACCAGAAAATCCACATTGGTTTGAGAGGCCAGAGTTATAATGAAGTCCATTTTGAGATCAAATTTCTGTCATTCACATGAATCAGTCGAATTCCACAGCAGCGGGATTTCAGATCAGACTGAGTATCTAATACAAGCTACCATGCTCAGTTGGTATCCCCTTATTTGTAAATAAGCAATAGTAAATTATGGTTTCCTGTTGCGGGCCTGCAATATGATAATGCTGATAATTTATGGTTGGGATTACCTGAGTGGGACATGGGGGGGTTGATAAGTCAATGTGTAGCACCTTTAACCACACTGTTGACATAATGCCTAACCCTAACCTTAAATAAATCTAACCATAACCACATTTGTAACACTAATAATGCCTAACCCTAACCTTAAATTAAGACCAAAAATATCATTTTTGTTTTCATCGATTTTTTTCAAAATAGCAAATTTGGAGGTTGCAGCCAACCCATCTAGGGGAAATCACTCAGTTTTGCCTCAAGGACAAGACTCATCTCAACAAACATCAACCTGCTTAGGAGGCATTAGAAGGAAGACAACATGTATATAACTAATTGAACATCTATTGCAGGACAAGTCAATGTTAGAGTTTGCATAGCTTGCCATAAATGGATGTTATGTTTTACTTGAAGGGTTGGTAATGTAGGCTTCTTCAAACCCATTGCTTTCTACTACAGATAATAATATGATTAGGTTATATCTTCACATAAAACAAACAAAAGAGTCTGTCAGATTTTCAGTCATTCCAATTAATTTAATACCCATTGATCTTCAAAAATAGGACTTGGAAATATGGAAATATAGATTAGCCTAATTGTTTTACCTGAGAATAACTCAGAAATGAACTAATTAACCTATTCTGTTGTTTTTGATTTATGATTATGATGTTGTTGTCATGGAGGACTGATTGGGAATAATTGGGCTCATTGCTTCAAGTTGAAAAATAATTGCTGGTCTCGGAATGGCATGCTTTGAGCTCTACCGGAAAAGTGCTATTTGCATGTGACAAATGTATTTGGTGCATTTGTTATAGGCCTATTGTTTCAATTTCTGTAGCAGTTTTTTTTTTAACCTTTATTTATACAGGTTTTTCTCATTGAGATAACATCTCTTTTCCAAGAGACACCTGGTCCAATAGCATCAGGGGGAACATTGTTTCAGACAAAACAACTTACATACACTAACACAACATTAAACAAAACAATAAACACAAATACAGTACAACAAAAACATTTCACGTTAAAAACACGAAAGTCTTGACTGAAAAGAGCTGGCCTAAAAACAATTACACTCATCTATGATATATAGATCGATCAAGTGATTCAACTCCAGTGTTTAAACTGTTTAAGTCTATCAAAAGTGTGTTTTTCTCTGTTTGCTTCCATTTGGTTCTTAAATGGTTAACGGTTTCTGTAGAGGCTACACCTCTGGTTGATTGATAGGCAACTTAAACATCTTAAATTAACCATTACTGGGTTAATGCATACTTTGAAATTATATTATGTAAAACGTTTTTTTTAAATAAACAAATAATAATAATAGAAGAAAAAAAAAGAAAAAAACTTCACCGTATTTTGGGCTCTTTATGGACTTCTAACCACTTTTTTTTAAATGTAGAGCCGATTGACACACCAGTGCATCAATCTAAGTAACATAATACAAAAATCCACTTCTGCATCTGCGGTGAAAGGCGGGAGAACTAGAGCGGTGTTTGTCAGACATCCTGAAATTCGGTCTTCTCACAAAAACATCTCCAGAGTCTGAACGGTTTGACGTGAAGTGTCACGGGACTCATCTCAAGACGGTACCATCGATGTGCCAACTTCTGTTCGTAGCATCTGAACCATTTGGGCTACAATCTAATATGTCACTGTCACGTTCTGACCTTAGTTCCTTTTTTATGTGTTTATTTTAGTTGGTCAGGGTGTGAGTTGGGGTGGGCATTCTATGTTGTTTTTCTATGTTTTGTTCTGTTGTTTTTTTCTATGTGTTTGGCATAGTATGGCTCTCAATTAGAGGCAGGTGTCAGTCGTTGTCTCTGACTGGGAGTCATATTTAGGTAGCCTGTTTTCTATTGTGTTTTGTGGGTGGTTGTATTTTCTGTGTCTGTGTTCCACACGGAACTGTTTCGGTTTTTGTTATTTCACGTTGTTATTTTGTTTTTTTCTGTGTTCTATTCAAAGTATCATGAACATTTACCACGCTGTGCATTGGTCCTCTGATCCTTCCTACTACTCCTCGTCAGAGGAGGAAGAAGACCGTTACAGAACCACCCACCAAAAGAGGACCAAGCAACGTGGTAACGAGTGGCAAAAATCTCAAGACTCCTGGACATGGGAGGTGATTCTGGACAGCAAGGGACCCTGGGCTCAGGCTGGGGAATATCGCCGCCCCAAGGCAGAGCTGGAGGCAGCGTACGCTGAGAGGCGGCGATATGAGGAAGCAGCATGACAGCGCGGCTGAGACGAGAGGCAAAGAGGCCCCAAAAATTTATTGGGAGGGGCACACGGAGTGTATGGCTAAGTCAGGTAGGAGACCTGCGCCAACTGCCCGTGCTTACCGCGGAGAGAGGTGGACCAGGCAGGAACCGTGTTATGCCGTGAGGCGCACGGTGTCCCCGGTGCGCAGGCGTAGCCCGGTGCGTTACAGCGCAGCGCCTCGCATTGGCCGGGCTAGAGTGGGCATCGAGCCAGGTGCCATAAAGCCGGCTCAGCGCATCTGGTCTCCATTGCGTCTCCTCAGGCCGGGGAACATGGCACCAGCCCTACGCATGGTGACCCCGGTTCGCCAGCACAGCCCACCAGTGCGCCTCCATGGTCCGGGCTATTCGGTGCCTCCTCCACGCACCAGCCCTCCGGTGGCAGTCCCCCGCACCAGGCTGTATCTCCATCTCCTCCCTACAGGTGCTCCCGCCTGTCCAGCGCTGCCAGAGTCTCCCGCCTGTCCTGAGCTGCCAGAGTCTCCCGCCTGTCCTGAGCTGCCAGAGTCTCCCGCCTGTCCTGAGCTGCCAGAGTCTCCCGCCTGTCCTGAGCTGCCAGAGTCTCCCGCCTGTCCTGAGCTGCCAGAGTCTCCCGCCTGTCCTGAGCTGCCAGAGTCTCCCGCCTGCCCTGAGCTGCCAGAGTCTCCCGCCTGCCCTGAGCTGCCAGAGTCTCCCGTCTGCCCTGAGCTGCCAGAGTCTCCCGTCTGCCCTGAGCTGCCAGAGTCTCCCGTCTGCCCTGAGCTGCCAGAGTCTCCCGTCTGCCCTGAGCTGCCAGAGTCTCCCGTCTGCCCTGAGCTGCCAGAGTCTCCCGTCTGCCCTGAGCTGCCAGAGTCTCCCGTCTGCCCTGAGCTGCCAGAGTCTCCCGTCTGCCCTGAGCTGCCAGAGTCTCCCGTCTGCCCTGAGCTGCCAGAGTCGCCCGTCTGCCCTGAGCTGCCAGAGTCGCCCGTCTGCCCTGAGCTGCCAGAGTCGCCCGTCTGCCCTGAGCTGCCAGAGTCGCCCGTCTGCCCTGAGCTGCCAGAGTCTCCCGTCTGCCCTGAGCTGCCAGAGTCTCCCGTCTGCCCTGAGCTGCCAGAGTCGCCCGTCTGCCCTGAGCTGCCAGAGTCGCCCGTCTGCCCTGAGCTGCCAGAGTCGCCCGTCAGTCAGGAGCTGCCAGAGCCGTCCGTTACTCTAGTGCTGCCGGAATCGCCCGTCACTCCTGCGCTGCCGGAATCGCCTTTCACTCCGGAGCTGCCAGAGTCTCCCGTCTGCCCTGAGCTGCCAGAGTCTCCCTCCTGCCCTGAGCTGCCAGAGTCTCCCTCCTGCCCTGAGCTGCCAGAGTCGCCCGTCTGCCCTGAGCTGCCAGAGTCGCCCGTCTGCCCTGAGCTGCCAGAGTCGCCCGTCTGCCCTGAGCTGCCAGAGTCGCCCGTCAGTCAGGAGCTGCCAGAGTCTCCCGTCTGCCCTGAGCTGCCAGAGTCTCCCGTCTGCCCTGAGCTGCCAGAGTCTCCCGTCTGCCCTGAGCTGCCAGAGTCTCCCGTCTGCCCTGAGCTGCCAGAGTCTCCCGTCTGCCCTGAGCTGCCAGAGTCTCCCGTCTGCCCTGAGCTGCCAGAGTCTCCCGTCTGCCCTGAGCTGCCAGAGTCGCCCGTCTGCCCTGAGCTGCCAGAGTCGCCCGTCAGTCAGGAGCTGCCAGAGCCGTCCGTTACTCTAGTGCTGCCGGAATTGCCCTTCACTCAGAGGCTGCCGGAATCGCCCGTCACTCCTGCGCTGCCGGAATCGCCTTTCACTCCGGAGCTGCCAGAGTCTCCCGTCTGCCCTGAGCTGCCAGAGTCGCCCGTCTGCCCTGAGCTGCCAGAGTCGCCCGTCAGTCAGGAGCTGCCAGAGCCGTCCGTTACTCTAGTGCTGCCGGAATTGCCCTTCACTCAGAGGCTGCCGGAATCGCCCGTCACTCCTGCGCTGCCGGAATCGCCTTTCACTCCGGAGCTGCCAGAGTCTCCCGTCTGCCCTGAGCTGCCAGAGTCTCCCTCCTGCCCTGAGCTGCCAGAGTCTCCCTCCTGCCCTGAGCTGCCAGAGTCGCCCGTCTGCCCTGAGCTGCCAGAGTCGCCCGTCTGCCCTGAGCTGCCAGAGTCGCCCGTCAGTCAGGAGCTGCCAGAGTCTCCCGTCTGCCCTGAGCTGCCAGAGTCTCCCGTCTGCCCTGAGCTGCCAGAGTCTCCCGTCTGCCCTGAGCTGCCAGAGTCTCCCGTCTGCCCTGAGCTGCCAGAGTCTCCCGTCTGCCCTGAGCTGCCAGAGTCTCCCGTCTGCCCTGAGCTGCCAGAGTCTCCCGTCTGCCCTGAGCTGCCAGAGTCGCCCGTCTGCCCTGAGCTGCCAGAGTCGCCCGTCTGCCCTGAGCTGCCAGAGTCGCCCGTCTGCCCTGAGCTGCCAGAGTCGCCCGTCAGTCAGGAGCTGCCAGAGCCGTCCGTTACTCTAGTGCTGCCGGAATTGCCCTTCACTCCGAGGCTGCCGGAATCGCCCGTCACTCCTGCGCTGCCGGAATCGCCTTTCACTCCGGAGCTGCCGGAGTCTCCCTCCTGTTCAGTGCTGCCGGAATCTCCCGTACATTCGGGAACGGTTGCTAGGGTCCCCAATCCAGGGTCGGTGGCGAGGGTCGCCACTCCTAAGGTGCCACATAAGTGGGCCGAGACTATGGTAGAGTGGGGTCCACGTCCCGCTCCAGAGCCGCCACCGCGGTAAATGCCCACCCAGACCCTCCCCTATAGGTTCAGGTTTTGTGGCCGGAGTCCGCACCTTTGGGGGGGGGGGGGGGGGGTACTGTCACGTTCTGACCTTAGTTCCTGTTTTATGTCTTTATTTTAGTTGGTCAGGGCGAGAGTTGGGGTGGGCATTCTATGTTTTTCTATGTTTTATTCTGTTGTTATATTTCTATGTGTTTGGCATAGTATGGTTCTCAATCAGAGGCAGGTGTCAGTCGTTGTCTCTGATTGGGAGCCATATTTAGGTAGCCTGTTTTCTATTGTGTTTTGTGGGTGGTTGTATTTTCTGTGTCTGTGTGTTCCACACGGAACTGTTTTTCTTATTTCAAGTTGTTATTTTGTATTTTTCTGTGTTTTATTAAAAGTATCATGAACACTTACCACGCTGCCCATTGGTCCTCTGATCCTTCCTACTACTCCTTGTCAGAGGAGGAAGAAGACCGTTACAGTCACAGGACTCCTCTGAAGGTAACTGGTAACATATATTTTTTAATGGAATTATCAAGGTTGTTTTGTTCCTATCCAAAATATATATTTCCTGAACTTTCTTATATCTCCTAGATATAGGATGAACACTATTTTATTCATACCTGAAGGGATTCTGAAGGGATTCTCAATCAAATATCTAAATGATCCATAGTATGACCATCTTAAAATAATTACATATGTCAGCTTGGAACCCGTCCCCCAACAGCTTAGACTTTTAAGAATTAAACATGTGTTTTAGCTTAAGACTTCTGGGTTGTACCATTGGATTCGTCCATTAGTCTTTGTGTTTAATGGCGGCTGAGCTAGAGTGGTTTTTGTGAGACAAGGGTGGATCCTGAAGGGGCTTGGAGTCGGGACTTTTTACAGAAATGTCTGTAGTGTCTGAATTGTTTGAGCTACAAACTATTAAAGCTACCCATGAAAAGATGAGACTCTCACGAACACACATATGCAATACTGTAATAAGCTGTTACAAACACCAAACTCCACGCAGTTGTCACTGACTAGCTGGATATTAATTTCCCAGTGAGCAAACAATTTCTTTACTTACAGCATTCAAATAAATACGTTTTTATCCGTTTTTTTGCCTTGACTGACAATTGTTTTTATTGACATTTGTCAATAAAACTCATATGAATGGAACTGTTAATGTGAAATTGTTTAGTGTTCTACTTGTAGCCCCAGTTGTCCTGAAAAGAAAATGCTGAAACAATTAATTGTGAGGCTAAATATAAGAGCTGGAGATGCAGCTAAATGCAAGTCAGATAAATGAAAAGCTGACTTTTAGGATTCATTTTTTGAGATTAATAATGGTACTGTCCACAATACAACAACATTTACAAAAATACATGTAATTTTGTCCTTCAAACATTTAAATTGAAATTCTGTAGAATTCCATTAACTCCTATGGAGGACTGCTTCTACTGGGGTGAGCCAATATGGCCGACCGGAGGCTTCAAAGTCTCTCAATGTCCAATACAAAGCAATCCAGGGTTTATATACAGCATATACAGTTGAAGTTGGAAGTTTACATACACCCAAATACATTTAAACTCAGTTTTTCACAATTCCTGACATTTAATCCTAGTAAAAATTATCTGTATTAGGTTTATTTTAAGAATGGGCGACTCTGCCAGAGTCTCCCGTCTGCCCTGAGCTGCCAGAGTCTCCCGTCTGCCCTGAGCTGCCAGAGTCGCCCGTCTGCCCTGAGCTGCCAGAGTCGCCCGTCTGCCCTGAGCTGCCAGAGTCGCCCGTCTGCCCTGAGCTGCCAGAGTCTCCCGTCTGCCCTGAGCTGCCAGAGTCTCCCGTCTGCCCTGAGCTGCCAGAGTCTCCCGTCTGCCCTGAGCTGCCAGAGACTCCCGTCTGCCCTGAGCTGCCAGAGTCTCCCGTCTGCCCTGAGCTGCCAGAGTCGCCCGTCTGCCCTGAGCTGCCAGAGTCGCCCGTCAGTCAGGAGCTGCCAGAGCCGTCCGTTACTCTAGTGCTGCCGGAATTGCCCTTCACTCAGAGGCTGCCGGAATCGCCCGTCACTCCTGCGCTGCCGGAATCGCCTTTCACTCCGGAGCTGCCAGAGTCTCCCGTCTGCCCTGAGCTGCCAGAGTCTCCCTCCTGCCCTGAGCTGCCAGAGTCTCCCTCCTGCCCTGAGCTGCCAGAGTCGCCCGTCTGCCCTGAGCTGCCAGAGTCGCCCGTCTGCCCTGAGCTGCCAGAGTCGCCCGTCAGTCAGGAGCTGCCAGAGTCTCCCGTCTGCCCTGAGCTGCCAGAGTCTCCCGTCTGCCCTGAGCTGCCAGAGTCTCCCGTCTGCCCTGAGCTGCCAGAGTCTCCCGTCTGCCCTGAGCTGCCAGAGTCTCCCGTCTGCCCTGAGCTGCCAGAGTCGCCCGTCTGCCCTGAGCTGCCAGAGTCGCCCGTCTGCCCTGAGCTGCCAGAGTCGCCCGTCTGCCCTGAGCTGCCAGAGTCGCCCGTCAGTCAGGAGCTGCCAGAGCCGTCCGTTACTCTAGTGCTGCCGGAATTGCCCTTCACTCAGAGGCTGCCGGAATCGCCCGTCACTCCTGCGCTGCCGGAATCGCCTTTCACTCCGGAGCTGCCAGAGTCTCCCGTCTGCCCTGAGCTGCCAGAGTCTCCCTCCTGCCCTGAGCTGCCAGAGTCTCCCTCCTGCCCTGAGCTGCCAGAGTCGCCCGTCTGCCCTGAGCTGCCAGAGTCGCCCGTCTGCCCTGAGCTGCCAGAGTCGCCCGTCTGCCCTGAGCTGCCAGAGTCGCCCGTCAGTCAGGAGCTGCCAGAGTCTCCCGTCTGCCCTGAGCTGCCAGAGTCTCCCGTCTGCCCTGAGCTGCCAGAGTCTCCCGTCTGCCCTGAGCTGCCAGAGTCTCCCGTCTGCCCTGAGCTGCCAGAGTCTCCCGTCTGCCCTGAGCTGCCAGAGTCTCCCGTCTGCCCTGAGCTGCCAGAGTCTCCCGTCTGCCCTGAGCTGCCAGAGTCGCCCGTCTGCCCTGAGCTGCCAGAGTCGCCCGTCTGCCCTGAGCTGCCAGAGTCGCCCGTCTGCCCTGAGCTGCCAGAGTCGCCCGTCAGTCAGGAGCTGCCAGAGCCGTCCGTTACTCTAGTGCTGCCGGAATTGCCCTTCACTCCGAGGCTGCCGGAATCGCCCGTCACTCCTGCGCTGCCGGAATCGCCTTTCACTCCGGAGCTGCCGGAGTCTCCCTCCTGTTCAGTGCTGCCGGAATCTCCCGTACATTCGGGAACGGTTGCTAGGGTCCCCAATCCAGGGTCGGTGGCGAGGGTCGCCACTCCTAAGGTGCCACATAAGTGGGCCGAGACTATGGTAGAGTGGGGTCCACGTCCCGCTCCAGAGCCGCCACCGCGGTAAATGCCCACCCAGACCCTCCCCTATAGGTTCAGGTTTTGTGGCCGGAGTCCGCACCTTTGGGGGGGGGGGGGGGGTACTGTCACGTTCTGAGAGTTGGGGTGGGCATTCTATGTTGTTTTTCTATGTTTTATTCTGTTGTTATATTTCTATGTGTTTGGCATAGTATGGTTCTCAATCAGAGGCAGGTGTCAGTCGTTGTCTCTGATTGGGAGCCATATTTAGGTAGCCTGTTTTCTATTGTGTTTTGTGGGTGGTTGTATTTTCTGTGTCTGTGTGTTCCACACGGAACTGTTTTTCTTATTTCAAGTTGTTATTTTGTATTTTTCTGTGTTTTATTAAAAGTATCATGAACACTTACCACGCTGCCCATTGGTCCTCTGATCCTTCCTACTACTCCTTGTCAGAGGAGGAAGAAGACCGTTACAGTCACAGGACTCCTCTGAAGGTAACTGGTAACATATATTTTTTAATGGAATTATCAAGGTTGTTTTGTTCCTATCCAAAATATATATTTCCTGAACTTTCTTATATCTCCTAGATATAGGATGAACACTATTTTATTCATACCTGAAGGGATTCTGAAGGGATTCTCAATCAAATATCTAAATGATCCATAGTATGACCATCTTAAAATAATTACATATGTCAGCTTGGAACCCGTCCCCCAACAGCTTAGACTTTTAAGAATTAAACATGTGTTTTAGCTTAAGACTTCTGGGTTGTACCATTGGATTCGTCCATTAGTCTTTGTGTTTAATGGCGGCTGAGCTAGAGTGGTTTTTGTGAGACAAGGGTGGATCCTGAAGGGGCTTGGAGTCGGGACTTTTTACAGAAATGTCTGTAGTGTCTGAATTGTTTGAGCTACAAACTATTAAAGCTACCCATGAAAAGATGAGACTCTCACGAACACACATATGCAATACTGTAATAAGCTGTTACAAACACCAAACTCCACGCAGTTGTCACTGACTAGCTGGATATTAATTTCCCAGTGAGCAAACAATTTCTTTACTTACAGCATTCAAATAAATACGTTTTTATCCGTTTTTTTGCCTTGACTGACAATTGTTTTTATTGACATTTGTCAATAAAACTCATATGAATGGAACTGTTAATGTGAAATTGTTTAGTGTTCTACTTGTAGCCCCAGTTGTCCTGAAAAGAAAATGCTGAAACAATTAATTGTGAGGCTAAATATAAGAGCTGGAGATGCAGCTAAATGCAAGTCAGATAAATGAAAAGCTGACTTTTAGGATTCATTTTTTGAGATTAATAATGGTACTGTCCACAATACAACAACATTTACAAAAATACATGTAATTTTGTCCTTCAAACATTTAAATTGAAATTCTGTAGAATTCCATTAACTCCTATGGAGGACTGCTTCTACTGGGGTGAGCCAATATGGCCGACCGGAGGCTTCAAAGTCTCTCAATGTCCAATACAAAGCAATCCAGGGTTTATATACAGTATATACAGTTGAAGTTGGAAGTTTACATACACCCAAATACATTTAAACTCAGTTTTTCACAATTCCTGACATTTAATCCTAGTAAAAATGATCTGTATTAGGTTTATTTTAAGAATGTGAAATGCCAGAATAATAGTAGAGAGAGTGATTTATTTCAGCTTTTATTTCATTCATCCCATTCCCAGTGGGTTAGAAGTTTACATACACTCAATTAGTATTTGGTAGCATTACTTTTAAATGGTTTAACTTGTGTCAAACGTTTTGGGTAGCCTTCCACAACCTTCTCACTATAAGATGGGTGAATTCTGGCCCACTCCTCCTCACAATGCTGGTGTAACTGAGTCAGGATTGTAGGCCTCCTTGCTCGCACAAGCTTTTTCAGTTCTGCCCACAAATTTTCAATAGGATTGAGGCCTGGACTTTGTGATTGTCACTCCAATACCTTGACTTTCTTGTCCTTAAGCCATTTTGCCACAACTTTGAAAGTGTGCTTGGTGTCATTGTCCATTTGGAAGACCCATTTGCAACCAAGCTTGAACTTCCTGACTGATGTCTTGAGATGTTGCTTCAATATAGCCACATAATTTTCCTTTCTCATAATCCATCTATTTTGTGAAGTGCACCAGTCCTTACTTTAGCAGAACACCCCTACAACAGCATACCACCCTGCATACCACTGCTGACTTGCTTCTGTTGCTAAGCAGGGTTGGTCCTGGTCAGTTCCTGGATGGGAGACCAGATGCTGCTGGAAGTGGTGTTGGAGGGCCAGTAGGACGCACTCTTTCCTCTGGTCTAAAGAAATATCCCAATGCCCCTGTTTAGGGTGCTGTCTTTCGGATGGGACGTTAAACGGGTGTCCTGACTTTCTGAGGTCATTAAAGATCCCATGGCACTTATTGTAAGAGTAGGGGTGTTAACCCTGGTGTCCTGGCTAAATTCCCAATCTGGCCCTCAAACCATCACGGTCACCTAATAATCCCCAGTTTATAATTGGCTCATTAATCCCCCTCCTCTCCCCTGTAACAATTCCCCAGGTCGTTGCTGAAAATAAGAATGTGTTCTCAGTGTTCTCTGTGGATATAGATACTTTTGTACCTGTTTCCTCCAGCATCTTCACATGGTCCAAAGTACTTTCATCTCTAGGAGACAATGCATCACCTTCCTGAGTGGTATGATGGCTGGTGGTCCCATGGTGTTTATACTCGTGTACTATTGTTTGTACAGATGAACATGGATCCTTCAGGCTTTTGGAAATTGCTCCCTAGGATTAACCAGACTTGTGGACGTCTACATTTTTTTCTGTGATCATGACTGATTTATTTTGATTTTCCCATGATGTCAAGCAAAGAGGCACTGAGTTTCAAGGTAGGCCTTGAAATACATCCACAGGTACACCTTCAATTGACTCAAATGATGTCAATTAGCCTATCAGAAGTTCCTACATTTTCTGGAATTTTTCAAGCTGTTTAAAGGCACAGTCAACTTAGTGTATGTAAACTTCTGACCCACTGGAATTGTGATACAGTGAGTCATAGGTGAAATAATCTGTCTGTAAACAATATTTGGAAAAATTACTTGTGTCATGCACAAAGTAGATGGCCTAACCGACTTGCCAAAACTGTCTCGACTTGGTTCATCTCCTAGTCGGCCGGCGATAGCCATCATTGATCCACTTTTAATTTTCCTTTTGTCTTGTCTTCCCACACAATTCCATCATTACATGTTGTGTATTTAACCCTCTGTTCCCATGTCATTGTCCAGAATTGTTTATTGTAAGTGCTTGTGCACGTTATTCTGCTGTGCGACAGGTTTTTTACCCATGGTTTTGATTGTTCTGTTTTACGGTGATTTTTGTTATTAAACTGCGCCGTTGTAACACAGTTTTTGCTCTCCTGCGTCGGACTTCTCTGCCGCCAGTACGCACCCCTTATAAAAACTATAATTTGTTAACAAGAAATCTGTGGAGTGGTTGAAAAACGAGTTTTAATGACTCCCAACCTAAGTGTATGTAAACTTAGGTTCAACTGTCAGACTCTCAGGCGGAAGAAATGTAAACTTGTGCCTTTTTTGAATTCCAATGAATGTAATTGAGAAAACCAAAAGGAGTAAAGCATATTGTTTTGCAAACATCCTTTCTGAATTTAAAAGTTATCCTAAAAGTAATCATCTAGATTTTCAAAACTATCTGTAATCCGATTACAATATTTTTGTTCGTAACGTATTACAGTTACCGTTTTTTGTCATCTGTTGTATACTTCTTCATAATGTATTGTCTTTGCTATTTCTGTCTCAAATGTGTTGTGATTTTCAAGTTCATGTTGTACCGTTTATTAACCGAGTGGGAAAATTTGTTGACATTAGGCTAGCTACATTAGTGAATGATATATGATGGAGAATTGCCAGCAAGCTAGCTTTACCACCCTGTGTTTTTACTAGCTAAAATAGCTTTTACTTTGAATCTGAAATTGGGAATCGAATTTGAATATTTTAAATATGAATCTCCTGTCTCCTTATTTCTCCTGGTTACTCTATTGTCTGCAAAGGTTGTTACATTGTAACTACAACATAATTAAAATGTCACTTCACTTTACAGTAAGTTGCTTGCTCCTGGATAAGTGCATTGTGAATACATATCTATCCCTTGTAACATTGTAATTACAGAGTTGGGGGTTAAAGATTGTTACATTGTAAGTACAATTTGTTTTCCTCTCTCCTAATCTCTCCTCGTTAAGCTAATGGCTGCAAAGGTTGTTACATTGTAAGTGTATAGTACTTATAAAGGTTATACCCTACAGGGTTTCACTTTACATTAAGATGTTTGCTCCTGGGTAGGTACATGATAATTAGAAATATATTGTACCCAACTACATTGCTGTTAACACAGTTATTACTGTGTTAGTTGCATACTAATAGGGGCAACTTAATGTAAAGTGCTATCATTTTAGTTAATCTCAGCCCACTTGAATCTCTCACGCGACTCTCTACAAAACGAGCTCTTAAGCAGATACAGCAGATACTTCTCTATTTGTTTTTGTTGCACTGCTTTGCTTTATCTTGGCCAGGTCGCAGTTGTAAATGAGAACTTGTTTTCAACTGGCCTACCTGGTTAAATAAAGGTGAAATTTGAATCTATATATTTTTTTTCTCTCTGAGTTTGCTTGATTTGTTTTTGTTTGTTTTCTTCCTCAGTTGGGTCTGTCCCCTACTGATTGCCTCAACACATTTGGTGGAGAAGAGGCTTGTCTTAATTGGGCATAAGTGGGATTTGTTTTGGCTGCACGCGAGAGGAATAACAGACTATGCGTTTGAGAAGTAAAGACCATCTGGTCCCAAAGGAACCTGGGAGTTGCCAGACGCAGCTGACAAGAAACAACAGAAACTCTGTGCTGGGATTCTCCCACTCTCTCACACACATGCAGAAGATTCAGCAGCAGCAGCATCATATGCCCAATCATTTGTCATGTCATGTGTCTATGTAATCGACTCCAGGGGGTCTTACATGGTATTTAAACAGGTTTCCTTCATACATGTGTTTCTCAGGGCATGTAGCTATGATGCACTGTAATCAATAAATAATCATGTACATTTTCAGGCACAAACAAGATGTGAACAGTGTTTAGCTTATGTAGGCTTTAATTTTGTACATGGACAAATTGTTCTGGCTTATGTCATTTTCAACATACATTCAACATTGATGTTTGGAGAAAGGGTGGTGGTGAGGCTGGAAAGAGAAGAGAGATGTTGGAAGAGGCAGAGATAGAGTGAGGCATAGAAAGAGAGAAAAAGAAACACAGAGGGGTAGTGGAACACAGGCCGGCTAGTGGGAATCCTTTCTCTTACCCTCCCCCAGGAACCCATCTTCTCTGCATGATAGCATATCTCAGTGAGCCTGATAATGTGGCATTCATGGGGTGAAACACAAGACAATCAGATTACATTTTCATCAGTTTACAGGAAGCCGAAAACTAAACACTGATTTAAAGTTCTCGGTCTTTCTATTAGACACACGCAAACACAAACTAAACCTCATGCATGCGAGTGCAAGCGCACACACACACACACACACACACACACACACACACACACACACACACACACACACACACACACACACACACACACACACACACACACACACACACACACACACACACACACACACACACACACACACACACACACACAAACAAACAGGAACAGGAACTAACAAAGAGTGACTAATAACAACCTAAATGAAACAGGTAGGGGTTTCTAAGGTGTTCTCAAATACACTATTGGGGTGCCCACTAAAAGTAGCAAGCCATAAGTGTCCACTAAATTTGGCCAAGAATTAAAAACCCATACCAAATAGGGAGACAAAATAAAAGTATTTGTTTTCACAAATTTTTAAATAAGGAGAGCTAAACAGTGGTCTCCACTGGGCACAAACTGGTTGAATAAACCTTGTATTATGATGTGGAATCTATGTGGAAAATACTTTGGATTTGCAAAAAGTAATCAACAAAAAAAAGGTTGATGAAATTTCAGCCACAGAATTAATGTCATCATGGTAACCAATTTCAACACATACAAACTTAGTTAATACAATGTTGAATTTAAAATAACGTCAGATCTTCAATGTTATATCCACTATCAGAAAAAATACACAATAGTCTGGGCAGCACCTCCTACTGGAGAGTTGATCCATTTACAGCTATCCATTTGGTCTACCATACAGGGTTTTAACCAAGCTCAGCTTTGTTGTACCTGTCTTGTGCTTTTCTCCACCCCCCTCCAAGTGTCGTCCATTTTCTTCATTATCCCCTGTGCATTCATATCTGTGTTTTCTGTTTGTCTGTTGCCAGTTCGCCTTGTCTCGTCAAGCCTACCAGCGTTTTTCCCGTACTCCTGTTTTTCTCTCTAGTCCCTGTTTTATAGTTTTCCCGGTTTTGACCATTCTGCCTGCCCTGACCCTGAGCCTGCCTGCCGTTCTGTACCTTGTGACACTGCCCTGGAATCCTGAACTCTGCCTGCCATTCTGTACCTTTTGGAATCTGCTCTGGATTACTGACCTCTGCCTGCCCTTGACCATGAGCCTGCCTGCCGTTCTGTACCTTGTGACACTGCCCTGGATTACTGACCTCTGCCTGCACTGACCCTGCCTGCCGTTCTGTACCTTTTGGACTCTGCTCTGGATTACTGACCCCTGCCTGCCCTTGACTTGTCATTTGCCTGCCCAATGTTTTAGGAATAAACTTGTGTTACTTCGAACTGTCTGCATCTGGGTCTTATCCTTAGGTCTGATAGTATGAACTGGCCATGTCTGATCCAGCAGATTCGGACCAGCTCCGCAACGCTATCTCCTCCCAAGGACCCTGCCTTTGTGCAACAATTCTTTTGGTGGTCCACCATGTTTCCAGATGTCTACGCTGCCTGCAGTGTCTGTGCTCACAAACAAGAATCCTCAGCAAGCTCCAGCTGGCCTCCTTCAACCTCTTGCTGTCCTTCACCGTCCCTGGTCACGTGTGTGTGTGTGTGTGTGTGTGTGTGTGTGTGTGTGTGTGTGTGTGTGTGTGTGTGTGTGTGTGTGTGTGTGTGTGTGTGTGTGTGTGTGTGTGTGTGTGTGTGTGTGTGTGGACTTGGTCACTGGTCTCCCTCCATCTGATGTCAACACCACTATTCTCATGGTGGTGGACCGGTTTTCCAAAGCTGCCCATTACATTCCCCTCCCAAAGCTACCTTCAGCCAAGGAGACGGCCCAGCTCATGGTGCAGCACATCTTCCAGATCCATGGACTTCCGGTGGACAGTTCTTGTCCCAGTTCTGGAAGCGTTCTACACACTCATTGGTTTGTCAGATAGTCTGTCCTCCATGCCAATCAGAACCTGGAGATGACTCTTCGGTGCTCGGTCCGCTCTTCTCCACACCAACAGGCGGGCCGCCACCGAACCTCGGATCCCCGCTATCGTCTTGGGGAGAGGGTATGACTGTCTACTTGGGATCTGTCCCGCTGGGTAGAGTCCCACAAACTTTCCCCCCATTTTATCGTCCCTTTCCCCATTTACAAGATTCTTAGCTCATCTGCTGTTGGTCTTCTGTTGCCCCGCACCCTCCGTATACATCTCACTTTTCATGTATCAAGGATTAAACCTGTCTCACAGCTCTCTGTCTCCTCTTTCCAGAAGCGCCAAATACAACAGGTGTAGACCATTACAGTGAAATGCTTACTTACTACAAGCCCTTAACCAACAATGCCGTTTTAAGAAAAATAAGTGTTAAAGAAAGTATTTACTAAAATAAACTGAGGTAAAAAATTAAAATAAAGAAGCTACATACGGGGGGTACCGGTAAAGAGGCAATGTGCAAGTGGCACAGGTTAGTTGAGGTAATTGAGGTAATATATACATGTAGGTAGAGGTAAAGTGACTATGCATGGATAATAAACAGAGAGTAGCAGCAGCATAAATCTGGGGTTGGGGCGACAATGCAAATAGTCCAGGTAGCCATTTGATTAGCTGTTCAGGAGTCTTATGGCTTGGGGGTAGAAGCTGTTAAGTCTAGGTCCTTGCCGTACAGTAGCAGAAAGAACAGACTATGCCTAGGGTGGCTGGAGTCTTTGCCAATTTTTAGTGCTTTCCTCTGACACTTTTTGTGGATCTGAGGACCCATGCCAAATCTTTTCAGTCTCCTGAAGGGGAATAGGTGTTGTCGTGCCCTCTTCACAACTGTCTTGATGTGTTTGGAACATAATAGTTTGTTGGTGATGTGGACAAGTTCTCAACCTGCTCCACTACAGTTCCGTCGATCGTCCTCCTTTTCCTGTTGTCCACAATCATGTCCTTTGTCTTGATCACGTTGAGGGAGAGGTTGTTATCCTGGCATCACACTGCCAGGTCTCTGACCTCCTCCCTATAGGCTGTCTCATCGCTGTCGGGGATCAGGCCACTGTTGTGTCATCTGCAAACTTAATGATGGTGTTGGAGTCGTGCCAGTTGGTCAGTGCATGCTTGGAGTACACATCCTGGTAATACATTTGGCCCTGCGGCCTTGTGAATGTTGACCTGTTTAAAGGTCTTACTCACGTCGGCTACTGAGAGCATGCTATACATTCGTCCTAAACAGCTGATGCTCTCATGCATGCTTCAGTGTTGCTTGCCTCAAAGTGAGCATAGAAGTTATTTAGCTTGTCTCGAAGGCTGCTGTCGCTGGGCAGCTCGTGGCTGTGCTTCCCTTCGTTGTCCATAATAGTTTGCAAGCCCTGCCACATCTGACGAGTGTCGGAGCCAGTGTAGTACTATTTGCCTGTTTGATGGTTCGTCGGAGGTCATAGCAGGTTAGAGTCCAGATCCTTGAAAGCAGGAGCTCTACCCTTTAGCTCAGTGTGGATGTTGACTGATGTTGACTGATGAATCCAGTGACTGATGTGGTGTACTTCTCAATGCCATCGGAAGAATCTGGGAACATATTCAAATCAAATCAAATCAAATCGAATTTTATTTGTCACATACACATGGTTAGCAGATGTTAATGCGAGTGTAGCGAAATGCTTGTGCTTCTAGTTCCGACAATGCAGTAATAACCAACGAGTAATCTAGCTAACAATTCCAAAACTACTACCTTATACACACAAGTGTAAAGGGATAAAGAATATGTACATAAAGATATCTGAATGAGTGATGGTACAGAGCGGCATAGGCAAGATGCAGTAGATGGTATCGAGTACAGTATATACATATGAGATGAGTATGTAAACAAAGTGGCATAGTTAAAGTGGCTAGTGATACATGTATTACATAAAGATGCAGTAGATGATATAGAGTACAGTATATACGTATACATATGAGATAAATAATGCAGGGTATGTAAACATATTAAGTAGCATTGTTTAAAGTGGCTAGTGATACATCAAATCAAATCAAATCAAATTTATTTATATAGCCCTTCGTACATCAGCTGATATCTCAAAGTGCTGTACAGAAACCCAGCCTAAAACCCCAAACAGCAAGCAATGCAGGTGGAGAAGCACGGTGGCTAGGAAAAACTCCCTAGAAAGGCCAATACCTAGGAAGAAACCTAGAGAGGAACCAGGCTATGTGGGGTGGCCAGTCCTCTTCTGGCTGTGCCGGGTGGAGATTATAACAGAACATGGTCAAGATGTTCAATGTTCATAAATGACCAGCATGGTCGAATAATAATAAGGCAGAACAGTTGAAACTAGAGCAGCAGCACAGTCAGGTGGAAGTTGAAACTGGAGCAGCAGCATGGCCAGGTAGACTGGGGACAGCAAGGAGTCATCATGTCAGGTAGTCCTGGGGCATGGTCCTAGGGCTCAGGTCAGTTGAAACTGGAACAGCAGCATGGCCAGGTGGACTGGGGACAGCAAGGAGTCATCATGTCAGGTAGTCCTGGGGCATGGTCCTAGGGCTCAGGTCCTCCGAGAGAGAGAAAGAAAGAGAGAAGGAGAGAATTAGAGAACGCACACTTAGATTCACACAGGACACCGAATAGGACAGGAGAAGTACTCCAGATATAACAAACTGACCCCAGCCCCCCGACACATAAACTACTGCAGCATAAATACTGGAGGCTGAGACAGGAGGGGTCAGGAGACACTGTGGCCCCATCCGAGGACACCCCCGGACAGGGCCAAACAGGAAGGATATAACCCCACCCACTTTGCCAAAGCACAGCCCCCACACCACTAGAGGAATATCTTCAACCACCAACCTACCATCCTGAGACAAGGCTGAGTATAGCCCACAAAGATCTCCGCCACGGCACAACCCAAGGGGGGGGTGGGGCGCCAACCTGTATTATGTATTACATAAAGATGCAGTAGATGATATAGAGTACAGTATATACGTATACATATGAGATAAATAATGTAGGGTATGTAAACATATTAAGTAGCATTGTTTAAAGTGGCTAGTGATGTATTTTACATCAATTCCCATGAATTCCCATTATTAAAGTGGCTGGAGTTGAGTCAGTGTGTTGGCAGCAGCCACTCAATGTTAGTGGTGGCTGTTTAGCAGTCTGATGGCCTTGAGATAGAAGCTGCTTTTCAGTCTCTCGGTCCCAGCTTTGATGCACCTGTACTGACCTCGCCTTCTGGATGATAGCGGGGTGAACAGGCAGTGGCTCGGGTGGTTGTTGTCCTTGATGATCTTTATGGCCTTCCTGGGTGGTGTAGGTGTCCTGGAGGGAAGGTAGTTTGACCCCGGTGATGCGTTGTGCAGACCTCACTACCCTCTGGAGAGCCTTACGGTTGTGGGCGGAGCAGTTGCCGTACCAGGCGGTGATACAGCCCGACAGGATGCTCTCGATTGTGCATCTGTAGAAGTTTGTGAGTGCTTTTGGTGACAGGCTGAATTTCTTCAGCCTCCTGAGGTTGAAGAGGCGCTGCTGCGCCTTCTTCACGATGCTGTCTGTGTGGGTGGACCAATTCAGTTTGTCTGTGATGTGTACGCCGAGGAACTTAAAACTTACTACCCTCTCCACTACTGTTCCATTTATGTGGATAGGGGGGTATTCCCTCTGCTGTTTCCTGAAGTCCACAATCATCTCCTTAGTTTTGTTGACATTGAGTGTGAGGTTATTTTCCTGACACCACACTCCAAGGGCCCACACCTCCTCCCTGTAGGCCGTCTCGTCGTTGTTGGTAATCAAGCCTACCACTGTTGTGTCATCCGCAACTTGATGATTGAGTTGGAGGCGTGCGTGGCCACGCAGTTGTGGGTGAACAGGGAGTACAGGAGAGGGCTCAGAACGCACCCTTGTGGGGCCCCAGTGTTGAGGATCAGCGGGGTGGAGATGTTGTTTCCTACCCTCACCACCTGGGGGCGGCCCGTCAGGAAGTCCAGTACCCAGTTGCACAGGGCGGGGTCGAGACCCGGGGTCTCGAGCTTGATGACGAGTTTGGAGGGTACTATGGTGTTAAATGCTGAGCTGTAGTCGATGAACAGCATTCTCACATAGGTATTCCTCTTGTCCAGATGGGTTAGGGCAGTGTGCAGTGTGGTTGAGATTGCATTTTCCGGTCTGTGCTATCAAAGCAGTCTTGTAGTTTAGCATCTGCGTCATCAGACCACTTCCTTATTGAGTTAGTCACTGGTACTTCCTGGTTTTTGCTTGTAAGCTGGAATCAGGAGGGAACAGTTATGGTCAGATTTGCCAAATGGAGGGTGAGGGAGAGCTTTGTACGCATCTCTGTGTGTGGAGTAAAGAGTGTCTGGTAGAAATGAGGTAAAACAGATTTAAGTTTACCTGCATTAAAGTCCCCGGTCACTAGGACCACTGCCTCTGGAATAGCAGTTTCTTATTTGCTTATGGCCTGATGCAGCTATTTGATGCCTCGGTTTGTGGTGGTAAATAGACAGCTATGAAAAATATAGATGAAAACTAAATAATGTGGTCTACAGCTTATCATAAGATACTCTACCTCGGGCAAGCAAAACCTCGAGACTTCCTTAATGTTAGATTTGTGCACCAGATGTTATTTACAAATACACACAGACTTGTGTTACCGGAGACGACTGTTCTATCTTGCCGATGGACCAAAAACCCCGCCAGCTGTATGTTATTCATGTCGTTGTTCAGTCACGACTTGGTGAAATACAAGATATTACAGTTTTTAATATCTCGTTGGTAGATTAGTCTTCATCCTTTTTATTATCCAATGATTGCACATTGGCTAATAGGAATGATGGTGAAGGTGGATTACTCACTCTCTGTCCGATCCTTACAGGGCACCTCGATCTACATCCCCGATATCTCCAGCTCTTCTTCATGCGAATGATGGGGATTTGTGCTTTGTCGGGTGTCTGAAGTAAATCCTTCGTGTCCGACTAATTAAAGACAAAATCTTTGTCCAGGACGAGGTGAGTTATCGCTGTCCTGATGTACAGAAGCTCTTTTTGGTCGTAAGAGATGGTGGCAGAAACATTACGCACAAAATAAGTTACAATCCTAGTCCTGGACTAAAAACTATTTTCAAAAGAGATTATCCATAGAGTTTGCTTTGTATTCCAGGACTAGGCTAAACTGGCCCTATAAATCATACATCAATGATACTACTGTATTTAGGCCTATATACTGTATAATTTGCGAAGTCATCAGCAGATATTGTTTCAATTCAACCCAGGGTTCAACTAAAAATAGACAACACATAATAGGTGTAGGGTTTCAAGCTTTGGTGTATGTCAAATTTAAGTTAATAACTGAACATTTTAACCAAAAATCTAAGTTAATGAAGCGAGGGGTTCCCCTACGGGAACTCCACCCCCCCGTTCAGCTGAAAAGGTGGCGCTGGGAATGCAAAAATATTCTTTAGAAATATTTAACCTCCACACATTAAGGAAATGATTAAGGTGGAAACTGGTTTTGGGGATTCTAACCTATGGTTAGAATGGATTCAGTATAAAGCCAGATCAGTAGCGAAAGAAAAATGTTAGGCCTGCACCACAGCAAAACCTCAGTTGATAAACATTCCTTTTCCATTTGATGGAATTTATTCACCCAGTGGAATGGCCTGTATGGTAAAACTGTTAATGAAGGCAGGAAAACCAGACAATGACAGTTGCATTGATCTGCATTATCTTTATCCCTATGTGTCCATTACATTCTGATATCCCCTTTCACAGTTACAGGAGGACATTATTATTGTATGGCTCGCTACACCACACACGGATGGGACGTAGGGTAAGTGAGAACATGCAATAGGGCAGAGAATGTTACAACCGACAACACAATGAGGGACTCAACTGGCAGATGAAAAGGCCTGGAGTGGATGTCTGGTGATTTGTGGAGGTGTGAGACTGTGACCTAACCTGCCTACCAATTGGACCGGTAGTTGTGCACTAGTGCAGCTAGGTATGCTCTTTACCCTTACCCAGCGCCAGGTAGAAGAGAGAGAAGGAGTGCTCATTCAGGATCTTTTGATAATAGAGTTTACATTGATAGTATTGCTGTTCCACGGGGGGTGCCAGACGAGTTCAAAGCAAGAAATCAGATCCTAGCAGGATAAGAGTCAAGTATTCAGACTGAAGCGACCAGCCTGATGGCTTGGCAGAATAGAATAGCCTTGGATATGTTACTGGCTGAAAAGTGTGAGGGGGTGTATGAGGTTCGGAGCAGAATAGTGTAATTTCATCCCCGATGACACAGCTCCAGATGGATCAGTGACCAAGGCCTGGCAGAGAGCTCTGGGGTAGATAATGCTCTAACAAATTGGTTTGATAGTGTGTCTGGGATATGAATAAACGACATGATCACTGTGTTTTGGGCAACCTTCACCTGTGTGACTGTGTTAGTTTTGTGTGGATGTTGTGAGAAAGGTTCTCATTTCTAGGACTCTGGAGAAATCGATGACACAACAGATGGTGAGGTACGGACTAATTCCAAGCTCTGACCAGTGGAATGATGAATACATGGCTTCAGACCTAGTAGATGAATCCTGATTCTTCACATACGAGGAGCATATGTTAGATGAGACTATTTTTGATGTTTAGGGAATTTAGATGGTTTCTTGTTTTAATGTTTAGACTGTTTCTTTGATGAAGATTGTAATGAAAATCCTGATAAGAAGAGTTATGATTCTGATGAAGGCCTAGAACAGTCATTGATGAGGAATTGAATGTAAATATGTGTATTGTTTTGGTATATTTTTGAATAACATTAATGTTTCCAAATAGTGTTTGATATGTCAGTATGAATTATTTAGTCATTAAGGGTGGATTGTTAGGAATTTTATGAATAATGACTAAACAATGTGTACATTTAAATATAACTATAACTAATTCAACTCTACCCTGTTTTACAATATCTGATTAATGTTAGTTCCTAAGAAAGAGGTTATGTAGCATGGACAAGGGGTAATTGGAAATGATAACCATTGTGGATGAAGGAATGTATGTGTGTGTGTCTAAAGTAAGCAAAGAGGTTCATTAACCTATGTTTGAACCGACTCAGCTATAACTCTGTGGCGATAAAAATAAAGTAAGATAGCGAGAGCCCCTCCAGGTTTTCCGTATCTGGACCTGTCTGCTAAGTAGTAAGAAACTATGGTGAGACTTCAGGAGTTAATCCAGATATAGTGTGTCAGGTAGGTGCGCTAGTGAGTTGGAATGAACTTTTGAACCTCTTTTGTCCTGGTCGAGAGGAGGAGAGACATTTTAAAACCTATGACATCTTATGTGATATATAAACTGTTGTACATGGTTCTATGACCAGCGCTCTCGAGAATAAATGCTGTTGGCTAATTTTTATAGACTGGTCTCTGTCTATTTTATGCAAATAAGGATCTTACAAATCCTTAGAAACAGACAGAGTGATTTTAATTGAATTGGTTAATGAACACATATATGAATTGTTAACCTTTTTGAACCACCCCTCCCAGATCCAGGATAATTGTCATCAGCAACGCTGAATAGCATAGCGCAACAGTCAAATAATATTACTAGAAAATATTCATATTCATGAAGTGCAATATAGGGAAACACAGCTTAGCCTTTTGTTAATCACCCTGCCGTCTCAGATTTTGAAATTATGCTTTACAGCGAAAGCAATCCAAGCGTTTGTGTAAGTTAATCGATAGCCTAGCATAGCATTATGTACACTTAGCATCAGGAAGCTTGGTCACGAAAATCAGAAAAGCAATCAAATGAACCGTTTTCCTTTGATGCTCTTCGGATGTTTTCACTCACGAGGCTCCCAGTTACACAGCAAATGTTCCTTTTGTCCAATAAAGTTTATTTTCATACCCAAAATACTGACGTTTGTTTGTCGCGTTATGTTCAGAAATCCACAGGAAAGAGCGGTCACGACAACGCAGACGGAAATTCCAACTCATAATGTCCACAGAAACATGTCAAACGTTTTTTATAATCATTCCTCAGGTAGTTTTTAAATATATATTCGATGATATATCAACCGAGTGTGTAGCTTTTTCCATAACAGCGGGAGGAACAATGGCCGTTTTACTCAATTGCGCACCAACTCACTCTGAGAGTATGCGAAGAACAGCTGGCTGGTGTGTTTACGGACATATTTAATCTCTCCCTATCCCAGTCTGCTGTCCCCACATGCTTAAAGATTGCCACCATTGTTCCTGTACTCAAGAAGGCAAATGTAACTGAACTAAATGACTATCACCCCGTAGCCCTCACTTTTGTCATCATGAAGTGCTTTGAGAGACTAGTTAAGGATCATATCACCTCCACCTTACCTGTCACCCACTCCAATTTGCACCCACTCCAATTTGCTTACCGCCCCAATAGGTCCAAAGAAGATACAATCGCCATAACACTGCACACTGACAAATCACACCTGGACAAGAGGAATACATATGTAAGAATTCTGTTAATTGACTATAGCTCAGCATTCAGCACCATAGTACCCTCCAAGCTCATCATTAAGCTTGAGGCCCTGGGTCTCAACCCCACCCTGTGCAGTTGGCTCCTGGATTTCCTGATGGGCCGCCCCCAGGTCGTGAAAGTAGGTAACAACATCTCCGCTTCGCTGATCCTCAACACTGGGGCCCACAAGAGTGTGTGCTCAGCTCCCTCCTGTACTCCCTGTTCACCCATGACTGCGTGGCCATGCACGGGTCCATCATCAAGTTTGCAGACGACACAACAGTAGTAGGCTTGTTTACTAACAATGAAGAGACAGCCTATAGGGAGGAGGTGAGGGAATTAGGAGTGTGGTGTCAGCAAAAAAACCTATCACTCAGCCTCAGCAAAACAAAGGAGATGATAGTGGACTTCAGGAAACAGCAGAGGGAGCACCCCCCTATCCACATCGAAGGGACAGTAGTGGAGAAGGTGGAAAGTTTTAAGTTCCTTGGTACACATCACGGACAAACTGAAATGGTCCACCCACACAGACAGTGTGGTGAAAAAGGCACAACATCTCCTCTTCAACCTCAAAGGACTGAAGAAATTTGTCTCGTCATTCATCTAAAACCCTCACAAACCTTTCCAGATGCACAATTGAGAGCATCCTGTCGGGCTGTATCACCGTCTGGTATGGCAACTGCACCACCCTCAACCGCAAGGCTCTCCAGAGGGTGGTGCGGTCTGCACAATGCATCACCATGGGCAAACTACCTGCCCTCCAGGACAACAACAACCCAAGCCACTGCCTGTTCACCCTGCTACCATCCAGAAGGTGAGGTCAGTACAGGTGCAACAACGCTGGGACCGAGAGTCTGAAAAACAGATTCTATATCAAGGCCATCAGACTATTAAACAGCCATCACTAACAGAGAGAGGCTGCTGCCTCCATACAGACTTGAAATCATTGGCCACTTTAATAATGCCACTGTAATAATGTTTACATATCTTGCATTACTCATCTCATATGTACTGTATATACCGTAGTTTATGCCATCTACTGCATCTTGCCTATACCGCTCTGTCACTGCTCATCCATATATTTATTTATATGTACACTACCGTTCAAAAGTTTGGGATCACTTAGAAATGTCCTTGTTTTTGAAAGAAAAGCACATTTTTTGTATCACGCATCATTCTATTCTGGTTAGGGCCAGTTTGCGCTTTTCTGTGATGGGTGTAGTACACAGAGATTTTCAGTTTCTTGGCAATTTCTCGCATGGAATACCCTTAATTTCTCAGAACAAGAATAGAAAGTTCTTTGTTTCTGGACATTTTAAGCCTGTAATCGAACTCACAAATGCTGACGCTCCATATACTCAACTAGTCAAAAGAAGGCCAGTTGTATTGCTTCTATAATCAGTACAGCAGTTTCAAGCTCTGCTAACAGAATTGCAAAAGGGTTTTCTAATGATCAACTAGCCTTTTAAAATGATAAACTTGGATTAGCTAACACAACGTGCCATTGGATCACAGGAGTGATGGTTGCTGATAATGGTCCTCTGTACGCCTATGTAGATATTCCATAAAGAAAACAGCCGTTTCCAGCTACAATAGTCATTTACAACATTAACAATGTCTACACTGTATTTCTGATCAATTTGATGTTATTTTAATGGACAAAAAATGAGTAATTTTTTTCAAAATCAAGGACATTTCTAAGTGGCCTCAAACTTTTGAACAGTAGTGTATACATTCTTATTCCGATCCTTACTTAGATTTGTGTGTATTAGGAAGTTGTTGTGGAATAGTTAGATTACATGTTAGATCGGTCGGAACTAGAAGCACAAGCATTTCACTACTCTCGCAATAACTTCTGCTAACTATGTGTATGTGACCAATACAATTTGATTTGATTTAGTCTCTGTGGCTGAATCTATGTTTGAAATTCACTGCTCGACTGAGGGACCTTACAGATAATTGAATGTGTGGGCTATAGAGATGAGATAGTCATTCCAAAACCATGATAAACACTATTATTGAGTCCGTGCAACTTATTATATGACTTGTTAAGCATATTTTTACTCCTGAACTTATTTAGGCTTGCCATAACAAAGGGGTTGAATACTTTTTGACTCAAGATATTTCAGCTTTCCATTTTTTATTAATTTGTGATAATTTATTAAAACATAATTCCACTTTGTCATTATGGGTTATTGTGTATCGGCCAGTGACACAAAATCTCAATTTAATTGATTTAAAAGTCAAGTTGTAGCACAACAAATGATGTAGAAAGTCAAGAGATGTGAATAGTTTCTGAAGGTACTGTTAATACATTCTTGAATGAATTATTTGTGGCATTGCTTCATTTGCAAGTGATTGGGTTCTTGCTGTTCCAGATTCTCTCAACTATTCAGAATGGGCCCCATTCTGATTTATGAAATTACACCTTTCTTATGCACACCTTTCTTACACACTTCACGGTAGTTGGCATTCAGGCTTACAGTACCTTATGAAGGTGCGGAACAGGCTTCACAGGCGTGGTTCTCTTGCGCGGGATGAATAAATGTTTTCATTCAATAGGGGTTTCAGTACATTCATCTTAAGCCATCCCTTTCAATACGTTATAACTTTTAGTTCGAATTTTGTCAGAGAAAGGGTTCAGAATACTGTACCTACCTCATCCCCATATTGTTTTTATTTACTTTGCTGCTTTTTTGCACACCAGTATCACTACTTACACACCATCATCTGCTCATCATCATCTGCTAAATTGTAATTACTTTGCTACTATGGCCTATTTATTGCCATACCTCCTCATGCCATTTGCACACACTGTATATAGACGTTCTTTTTTATTCTATTGTGTTGACTGTACACTTGTTTATTCCATGTAACTCTGTATTGTTGTTTCTGTCACACTGCTTTGCTTTATCTTGGCCAGGTCGCAGTTGTAAATGAGAACTGGTTCTCAACTAGCTTACCTGGTTAAATAAAGGTTAAATAAAACATGTAATAATTAAATAAATATATATATAATTAGCATTTCATTATTTATTTATTTTTCCATTGTTTCTGTGATCAAAAAATAAAATTAACATTTAAATGAAATTCTTTAAGAGTCCTGTGTAGTAATTTAGTATTTTGATACTTTGTGCAAGCCAATTGGCAAGTACTAAAAACCTTGCAGATAGGACATCCCGATTGGCGCAGCAGTCTAAGAAACTGCATCGAACTGCAAGCTGCAATGCTACAGATGCTCGTGCCGGCCGTGCCGGCTGCAACCGGGGGTTCGTGTTTCCTTTGACACAAAACATTTTTTGTGGAAAGATATAAATTGTATGTATAAAATGTATAATAGTAATATTTAAAATGACCAAATCGGTAATTTTGTATACATTTATTTAACTTCTAGCAGTCAGCAGTCAGACGTATTTGTCCTTCGTCTTGTCATGTCCCATGTATATATATTTTTATATATTTTTCTTCGCATATCTTTTTATATTTTTCTAAACCCTTACTTCAAAATACTCTCCAGCAACCCGCCTCACCTAATGCGGTGTGGACCTGCTTTTTCTCTAACGTATTTTTCTTTGCCTCTATTACTGGAATCTCTTTAACATAAACTAGCCAGCTAACTAGCCAGCTAACAGTCATCAGCTAACCTCTAGCTCGGAAAGCACTCGCCAGTTTGTACAACGCAATTCAACCAGAGCATATCGGACCTATTTTTCTCTCCATATCCCCGGATTCCTATCGCAAGCTCTGAACCGTCTCCCCTTCCGACCTTCGCAGGTAACGTCCCCTGAATGTTAGCTGTCTAGAGCACAACGGACTGTTGGCTTATGAGGCCCATCGAATACATTCCGAAGCCACTAGCTAGCAGTCAGCTATAATTTGCTAGCGGTCATCAGCTACCTTTATCCAGACAACTCTCGCCAGTTTGTACAGCGCGACTCAAACCAGAGCTAGTCGGACTTATTCTTCTCGATATTTTTTCCATCTGGAAGTATAGCAGCTAACGACCCCTGAACGCACAGACGCTATTCTGCGGCCTGCTAGCTATCTAGCTAGCAGCTAGACTGCTGGCTTAAGAGGCCCTTCGGATATATTTCTTCGGCCACTATACATATTTTGCCAATTGGCCTGGTTTACCACATGGAGCCCTGCTGATCCGTCCACTGATGTAACTGCACGAGGGGGCCACAACAGACTTCCCTCCGTCAGTCATCCCTCTAAGGCCTTTCTGTTAGCCTGCTAGCCACATGCCGCTAGCTGCCTGAAGCGAAGCACTGGACTTGTATGATCACCCGGCTACGCATGCCTTTCCCTAACGTCACCATGCCGTGTCGATTGCTGTTCTGGTTTATAACTATTGTTTTATTTCACTGTAGAGCCTTTAGCACCGTTCAACTCGACTCGGCTAACAATTTAGTTCCACCTCCCTCACACGCAGTGACATCACCTTGTTTAAATGCTATTTCTAGAGACAGTATCTCTTTCATTATCACTATATGCACAGGTTTACCCCCACTGTATTCACATCTTACTATGCCTTTGTCTGTACATTATGCCTTGAATATATTCTACTGTGCCCAGAAATCTGCTCCTTTTACTCTCTGTTCTGAACGTACTAGGCATCCAGTTTTGTTAGCCTTTAGCCGTACCCTTATCCTACTCCTCCTCTGTTCTTCTGGTGATGTAGAGGTTAATCCAGGCCCTGCAGTGTCTACCTCCACTCCCATCCCCCAGGCTCTCTCATTTGGTGACTTCTGCAACCATAAAAGCCTTGGTTTCATGCATGTTAACATTAGAAGCCTAGCACACTCCACCAATCCAGATGTCCTAGCCATGTCTGAATCCTGGCTTAGGAAGACCACCAAAAACCTTGAAATTTCCAATCCAAGCTATAACATTTTCCGACAAGATAGAACTGCCAAAGGGGGCGATGTTGCAATTTACTGCAAAGATAACCTGCAGAGTTCTGTCTTACTATCCAGCTCTGTACCCAAACAATTTGAGCTTCTACTTCTAAAAATGTACCTTTCCAGAAACAAGTCTCTCACCGTTGCCGCTTGCTATAGACCACCCTCTGCCCCCAGCTGTGCCCTCGACAACATATGTGATTTGATTGCCCCCCATCTATCTTCTGAGCTCATGCTGCTAGGTGACCTAAACTGGGACACGCTTACAATCTAAGCTTGATGCCCTCAATCTCACACAATTTATCAATGAACCTACCAGATATAACCCCAAATCCGTAAACACCCTCAAAGATATCATCCAAACTAACTCACCCTCCAAATTCACCTCTGCTGTTTTCAACCAAGATCTCAGCGATCACCTCCTCATTGCCTGCATCAGTAATGGGTATGCGAGCAAACGACCATCCCTCATCACTGTCAAACGCTCCCTAAAACACTTCTGCAAGCAGGCCTTTCTAATCGACCTGGCCGGGGTATCCTGGAATGACATTGACCTCATCCCAACAGTAGAGGATGCCTGGTTATTCTTTAAAAGTGCCTTCCTCACCATCTTAAATAGGCATGCCCCATTCAAAAAATGTAGAACCAGGAATAGATATAGCCAGCCCTTGGTTCACTCCAGACCTGTCTGCCCTTGACCAGCACAAAAACATCCTGTGGCGTTCTGCATTAGCATCGAATAGCCCCCGTGATATGCAACTTTTCAGGGAAGTTAGGAACCAATATACACAGGCAGTTAGGAAAGCTAACGCTAGCCTTTTTAAACAGAAATTTGCATCCTGCAGTACAAACTCAAAAAGGTTCTGGGACACTGTAAAGTCCATGGAGAATAAGAGAACCTCATCCCACCTACCCAGGCTAGGAAACACTGTTACAACCGACAAATCCACTATAATTGACAATTTCAATAAGCATTTCTCTACGGCTGGCCATGCTTTCCACCTGGCTACCCCTACCCCGGGCAACTGCCCGACACCCTCCACAGCAACCCGCCCAAGCCCCCACCATTTCTCCTTCACCCATATCCAGATAGCTGATGTTCTGAAAGAGCTGCAAAATCTGCACCCTTACAAATCAGCCGGGCTAGACAATCTAGACCCTCTCTTTCTAAAATTATCTGCCGAAATTGTTGCAACCCCTATTACAAGCCTGTTTAACCTCTCTTTCGTATCGTCTGAGATTCCCAAAGATTGGAAAGCTGCCGCGGTCATCCCCCTCTTCAAAGGGGGTTACACTCTAGACCCAAACTGCTACAGACCTATATCTATCCTACCCTGCATCTCTAAGGTCTTCGAAAGCCAAGTTAACAAACAGATTACTGACCATTTTGAATCACATCGTACCTTTTCCGCTATGCAATCTGGTTTCCGAGCTGGTCATGGGTGCACCTCAGCCACGCTCAAGGTCCTTAACAATATCATAACCGCCATCGATAAAAGACATCACTGTGCAGCTGTATTCAATCGACCTGGCCAAGGCTTTCGACTCTGTCAATCACCACATTCTTATTGGCAGACTCAACAGCCTTGGTTTCTCAAATGATTGCCTCGCCTGGTTCACCATCTACTTCTCTGATAGAGCTCAGTGTGTCAAATCGGAAGGCCTGTTGTCCGGACCTCTGGCAGTCTCTATGGGTGTGCCACAGGGTTCAATTCTCGGGCCGACTCTCTTCTCTGTATACATCAATGATGTCGCTCTTGCTGCTGGTGATTCTCTAATCCACCTCTACGCAGACGACACCATTCTGTAACCTTCTGGCCCTTCTTTGGACACTGTGTTAACTAACCTCCAGACAAGCTTCAATGCCATACAACTCTCCTTCCGTGGCCTCCATCTGCTCTTAAACTCAAATAAAACTAAATGCATGCTATTCAACCGATCATTGCCCGCACCTGCCCGTCCATCCAGCATCACTACTCTGGACGGCTCTGACTTAGAATACGTGGATAACTACAAATACCTAGGTGTCTGGCTAGACTGTAAACTCCCCTTCCAGACTCACATTAAGCATCTCCAATTAAAAAGTACATCTAGAATTGGCTTCCTATTTCGCAACAAAGCTTCCTTCATTCATGCTGCCAAACATACCCTCATAGAACTGGTGATCCTATCAATTGTAGGTAGGCGATGCCATCTATAAAATAGCCTCCAACACTCTACTCAGAAAACTGGATGTAGTCTATCACAGTGCCATCCGTTTTGTCACCGAAGCCCCATATACTACCCACCACTGCGACCTGTACGCTCTCGTTGGCTGGCCCTCGCTTCATACTCGTCGCCAAACCCACTGACTACAGGTTGGCTACAGGTTATCTACAAGTCTCTGCTAGGTAAATCCCCGCCCTATCTCAGCTCGCTGGTCACCATAGCAGCACCCACTCGTAGCACATGCTCCAGCAGGTATATCTCACTGGTCACCCCCAAAGCCAATTCCTCCTTTCCTTCCAGTTCTCTGCTGCCACTAACTGGAATGAACTGCAAAAATCACTGAAGCTGGAGATTCCCATCTCTCTCATTAGCTTTAAGAACAAGCTGTCAGTGCAGCTCACAGATCACTGCACCTGTTCATAGCCCATCTATCTACCTCATCCCCATACTGTATTTATTTATTTTGCTCCTTTTGCACCACAGTATCTCTACTTGCACATCCATCTTTTGCACATCTACCATTCCAGTGTTTAATTGCCATATTGTAATTCACCACCACGGCCTATTTATTGTCTTTACTTATTTGACCTAATTTGCACTCACTGTATATAGACTTTGTTAAAAAAAAATCTACTGTATTATTGACTGTATGTTTTGTTCATTCCATGTGTAACTCTGTGTTGTTGTATGTGTCGAACTGCTATGCCTTATCTTGGCCAGGTCGCAGTTGCAAATGAGAACTTGTTCTCAACTAGCTTACCTGGTTAAATAAAGGTGACATTTAAAAGAAAATTGGGACGGTAGCGTCCCACCTCGCCAACAGCCAGTGAAATTGCAGGGTGCCAAATTCAGGGTGCCAAATTCAAAACAACAGAAATAAAATTCCTCAAACATACAAGTATTATACACCATTTTAAAGGTATACTTCTTGTAAATCCAGTCACAGTGTCCGATTTCAAATAGGCTTTAGGGTGAAAGCACACAAAAACGATTATGTTAGGTCAGTACCTAGTCACAGAAAACCATACAGCCACTTTCCAGCCAAGGAGAGGGCTCACAAAAGTCAGAAATAGCGATTAAATTCATCACTAACCTTTGATGATCTTCAACAGATGGCACTCACAGGACGTCATGTTACACAATAAATGTGTGTTTTGTTCGATAAAGTTTATCTTTATGTCCAAAACCCTCATTTGAAATTGGTGTGTTATGTTCAGAAATGCATTGTCTCAAACAAACATCTGGTTTTCACATCAAATTACAGAAATAATCATAGTAAACATTTATACAAGATACAAGTGTTATGCATGGAATTATAGATAAACTGCTCCTTAACGTAACCTCTGGGTCAGATTTCAAAATGACTTTACGGTGAAAGCACACCGTGCGATTATGTTAGGTCAGCACCTAGCCACAGAAAAACATACAGCCATTTTCCAAAGAAGGAGAGGTGTCACAAAAGTCAGAAATAGCATAAATCTTCAATAATGTTTCAATCAGTCTTTAGAAATGAAAAGGAACGCAGCTACCTCTCACGGCAACGCACATGATTTAGCTCATGGCATTCTGCCAGACACCTGACTCAAACAGCGCTCATTAGCTCCCCCTTCACAGTAGAAGCCTGAAACAAGGTTCTAAAGACTGTTGACATCTAGTGGAAGCCTTAGGAAGTGCAATATGACCCCATAGACACTGTATATTGGATAGGCAAAGACTTGAAAACCTACAAACCTCAGATTTCCCACTTCCTGGTTGTATTTTTTCTCAGATTTTTGCCTGCCATATGAGTTTTGTTATACTCAGACATCATTCAAACAGTTTTAGAAACATCAGAGTGTTTTCTATCCAAATCTACTAATTATATGCATATTCTAGCTTTTCGGCCTGAGTACCAGGCAGTTTACCCTGGGCACCTTATTATTCAAGCTACTCAATACTGCCTCCCAGTCCCAAAGAAGTGAAATTTGCATTGGGCCGCTTCTGGGGGGTTTCTGGTAAATCGGCTGAATTCCAGTAGATGAAAACTGCCCAATGCACTTGGGCCGATTCTGGGCAGTCATTCATTTTGATTCTGGGCCGAGTCCGACACCCAATTCAGGGCTGATTCCATCAGTTCCGTCCCCCCGGAAGAGGGACTCTTCTGGGCCGATTTCTCAAGTCAAAAAGCTGTATAATAAAATTCAGAATAATGTCACAGCATTTCAGAAACTTTACTATGGGAAAGTTGATATGTTTATATGCTTTACTTTGCTGCCATGTGACTGGTTTCACATTTGTCTTCACTGATCATAAGGTAAAATATACCTAAAACAGGTGTCATTTATATTTACAATTCAAAACAGATTACTAATTTACCTAGCTCGCATCAACAGTTCTTAGTTCTTGCATGGAGAATGGTCTTATGTATAACGGGAAAAAAATATGTAGGTTTGCTTGACCGTATTCATGGTTTCCTAGTTCTGTCGAACATCTCCGCCACAATTACATTTTTTCAATATCCACCCAAAACAAGTAGCAGGTGAATAGCACGCTATTGTCATTCTTAATTTCAAGGTCACAATACGCATAGAGAGAAAAGTGCATGAGAAGGGAATTACTTTTCATTTATGTGCTCTTAACTTGGGTCGGAATTGGGCCCAATGAGAATATAATAAAATTGGCTGTTGGTTATATTGTTGATATATACGTTTAATGATAAGTACTGATAGAGGTAATTCAAAGATTTCTCTATAGCCAAGACTTAATGGTGCCCCTCTTAATTAAATTAATTTGGATAGGATAACCAAATTAATCATATCAATTCATTATTACAATAGTTCATTAGTAAATTATCTTGAATATTAAGTAGCCAAACGTCGAATCAATTCTAAATGCACCTTAAATACAGTTTGATTTGATTTAGTCCTAATCTCTTAACCCTTTCACACGTACCATCACACGGGTGTGATCGTTCTACAGTGTCCCTGAAGCGTACGATCACACCTGTGTGATTAGAACACTCATTTAGAATGCTCGTTTAGAACGGCCAGTTTCGAATGACGCAACAATCAGCGTTTGAGCTGGCCACACTTTTTTCAGAAACTATTTACACAAACACAGTCCTTACAAAGTTATGTCCAGAATGTGAGCAGTTTATTTTGGGATGCAATGTTCAGATATTCACAGAAGTACAGTATATATAGCATCAATCATCCTAACCGGAAAAATGTAGGCTACAGTTGTCCTAGCGCTAACTGAGGAAAGATTGACCCCACACAAGCTGTCATATTTTCTAGCTCTAGGCTGACATAAACTACATTATGAATTTGCTAATAGCAATTACTATGTATAATTAATCACATCACGGGTGAGCTCACCATTGATCGAAATAACTATGTAAAACACTTTATAGAAATCGAAAGTAATCCGATGATTAGTTTCAGCGCGCAGCCATGCATTTTTTTCCTCACAGAAACCGAAGATAATAAGAGAAGACGAGATGTGTTTGGTCTGTTTATAGTATGCATGTTGAAGGGGTGTGTCATCTACCGTCGTTCACATCCCACCATTAATTTCCGGAAGTCCTCAAAAAATTTGTGAACTCTTACCTCATTTTGCTATAGCATCTTTGGTCCGACAGACGATCAAGTGAAACCCAGAATGCATTGTATGTCAACAAACATGGCTCCACACACATAGCTGGAATTAGCTTAGCTCATAATCAGTACAACCTTCAAAACATTATTTTACACAAATACTATGTGCCCTTTACAATCTATGCAAAAATCGGAATGCATGATTTATCACCGGTAATTGAAAAAGGTGAATAAAATAGTAAATATAGGAACACTACACAAAACATTTGATAGTGATTTATTGATACAAGGACGCGTGCAGGCAGTCAATCACGTAACCTCTCACTCCCGCTCTGAGCCATTCAGTGTTGTTATGTACGTAGCTAATGAGCTAAGCTGTAGCATTAGCAATGTCTTTCAAAAGGAGACAACTCAGAAATGCAGAAATTGAGATTTTTTTTTAAATTCTGACAATGAGTCTGAATGTCAGGAATCAGGTTCTGACAGTGACAGAGGACCCCTTGACTGACAAAGTCCCAGTTCCCTTCGAAGATGCTGGTGGTGACGGAGGCAGACCGATAGTACAGGAGTTCTGTGGTAGCTGGAAGGCTGCCAGCCATTTCACCCCTCCTGGCCCTGCTGTTTGTGTTGATGAGTCCCAGTCTGGGGGGGGGGGGGGGGGGGGGGGCAGCCACAATTAGTGAAATGTATACATTTCTGGTGACCGTAAAGAGGAACTCCATAAGAGAATACTGGGGCAGAGATCCTATGTTTGCAACTCCCTTCTTTGCCACCCTCTTTTCCCAAGACTGCTTTCTAGTTCTGCTGCTATGACTGCATTTCATCAACAACGCTACTGCCATCCTAAATGACCCATTATACAAAATAAAAAATGTTAACAGCTGGCAGTAAAGTTCCATGACAAACGAGACGTCCATGTCCTCTCCTCTGTCCATACAGCAACCATGTCAGCCACAGGGAAGTTGGACCACCTGACGGGAGGGAGAAACAAACCAGACAGAGAAACATCAAACCAGACTGCGTGCTTGACTATAACCTCAAAATGGGGGCAGTGGATAAGGCTGACATGATAAACAGCTTTGTGGAATGCACTCAGAAAACGACCAAGTGGTATAAGATATTTCTACATTTTTCCAGGGTAGCGTCAAAATACAACATCTTCTTCTGATGCATTTAGCATTGTTTTACAGAGCTAATAGAAGAATGTAACTAGCTACATAAGCACAATTTAATATAACACCATAAAAGGTGAGTAACGTTACCTAGCGTGTCCGCGGTTATAAGGAATATACACAAATATATTACGCTCCATACACACAGTGAGCTACAGTAGACACAGTATAACACGACACACAGAAACTATAACGTAATAAGGCACTTACTTTGATAGAAATGCAGTCTGGATTTGAAGATGGGTGTCTGTAGTGACGCCTCTAGCACGGCTGTGCCACTTGGGAGTCATAAAGCCAGGGTAGCTTCAAAATACAACACATGCTAATACTTCCCTGACGCAATTAGCATTGTTTTCCAGAGCTAATAGAGAATGTAGCTAGCTACCTAATCATTGAGTATAACACCATAAATGTTATGAAATGAGTAACGTTACATTGCGTGTCCACGGTTGTAAGGAATATACCCAAAATATTATGCTACAGTAGAAACGACATGCAGAAACTATTATAACGTAATAAGGCACTTTGATAGAAACGCACACATTTCCAAAGTTATTATTGGTAACGAAAACAACTTTGATTGCGATGCAGGCGACAGGTGGAAAACATGAACACGTGTGTGCAGGACGGCAGATGAGCAAATGTCTGCAGACTTGAACTGCACAAACAATTGAGAAGTGTTTGGGGAATTTTGTCCGGGTCAGAAATGTCCAAAAAATTAATTGGTCCGCAAAAGTAAAAATGACTACTTGTATGTGAATGAATGAGACGGAACACACCTCATTTCAAACTGTTATTAGAAATAAAAAACTTATTAGAAAATAATTTAAAATTGACAAATAAAAACAGGCTGCGTGCTTTGGTTTGAGGGCAGCGCCGATTAAATGTACTGTTACCGAACAATCACATTCTGGAATGGAGAGAACGTTCTAACATCACGTGCATAAAAAAACTCACGCTGGGGTGACCGTTAGAGATATTTGGAACTCACGCATGAAAGGGTTAAATCAGCTTGAAAATCTATGGCAAGACTTCAAAATGGCTGTCTAGCAATGATCAACAACCAACTTGACAGATATTAAAGAATGTTTTTCATAATGATGTGCAAATATTGTACAATTTCTATTTCTATTTATTATTGATCCCCATTTCTTATGGATCCCCATTTTATGTCAGTGCATCCATGAATTTGGATGATGCACATGGATGATGCATGATACACATGCAGTGTTGGGTTTTGTTACTGGTGCAAACTTTTGGTCACGTGATTGCCTTTTAGACACTTCGGTTGTCTGGGACTCCCTGACTTTTAGAAGGGCCAGAACACTGGTTGATATTTGTTTATCAAGCTGTCTTGCAGAAACTTCCTAATTATCTTAACTCAAGAATCCAGTGGTCAAACAGTATTTATCAGACTCGGCCACAGGACATACTAGCGTTAGAGATACCCTGCATTTGAATATCATGCTCCACACTCATGGAATGAATTGCAGAGAGAACTCCAGTTAGATGTTTTGGCGCCTGTAAGACAGTTTAAATGCACATTTGTAAATGTTTTTGTAAAGTGTGTTTTTCTTATAGAAGTTTCTTATAATATTTTTAATCTCGATCTTGTACTTTTGGTCTGTTTTTAAATTCCTATTAATTGCTGTGTTGTTTGTGTTGTTGTATCACAGGGCACAACTGTAAAATAGGCTGTGTCTCAGCTTGTTTCCCCTGTTTAAATGAAGGTTAATAATAATAATAAAACGTTTTATTTTATTATTATTGACCTTTATTTAAACAAGGGAAACAAGCTGAGAGAGAGTCAGGCATTAACACAACTAAATGTTAAATAAGACAAGGGGTATGAATGCTTTCTGGAGGCACTAGACTAAATAAGTTGGAAAATGACTCAGGAAAATACAAGATTTTGAAAAAAGATCAACTGTGAGGGGGCTACATTGACATAGGCTTTGAGGATATAGATTTCACAAACCAGGAATAGACATTAACTAGGCTACCAATTATCATCTGATGTGGACAGTGCCAAGACAGTATTGATCATGGGTTTAGCATTACTCAGTAACTTCCACCACTTTACACACACAACGCCACTTTCAGAGGAAATGAAGAATGTAACAGGGTAATATTATTTGTATGTCAGTGTTGCCTGACCAGTTGGATCGAGATTAAGATGGGATGGAACCAGGATGGATGGTTGTCAAAGTCTCCCTCAACAGCACTGCTGAGTTCAGCAGGCTAAAATAGTTCACAGCCAAAGGAGCGATACCCACTTCTCTCTCAGTCCTCCAGTAAAGTAAAATCTATTAGAGTGCAGCGAATTCTTTCTCCCAGTAGGATAAGTCTTCGTCATTGGTGTTTGGCTTCAAATGAGAAATGGATCAGACTGTTCAACTGGTGTGGCCATGCCACCAAGAAACTTGATCTACCGTCTATTGGCAAGTTCTGTAATTTATAGATATATTCACAGAGGGTGGGCCTGCATAGGCCAGACAGAGAATCCTGGGACCACCCCATTGATTCTGAGAACCCAGCACATTTATGTTCATAGGAGACAACCTGAGATTTCCTCACAAGTGTCCACAGCATGTTTCTACGGTACAGAAAACAGTTTAACCTCTCTAGGGGATGTGGGACGGTAGCGTCCCACCTGGCCAAAATCCAGTGAAATTGCAGAGCGTCAAATTCAAATACAGAAATACTCATTATAAAAATTCATAAAACATACAAGTGTTATACATCAGTTTAAAGATTAACTTCTTATTAATCCAACCACGGTGTCAGATTTCAAAAAGGCTTTACGCTACATATCTGAGAACAGCGCCCAGCAGACAAATCATTACAAACAGTTACCAGGCAAGTAGAGGAGTTACACAAGTCAGAAATAGCGATAAAATTAATCACTTACCTTTGATGATCTTCATATGGTTGCTTTCACAAGACTCCCATTTACTCAATAAATGTTTGTTTTGTTCGATAAAGTCCCTCTTTATATCCAAAAACCTCTGTTTTGTTTGTGCGTTTTGTTCAGTAATCCATAAGGCTCATCAGTAAAGTTTGTGGAAACATGTCAAACGATGTTAACTTTTTATGGCTGGGGGGCAGTACTGAGTAGCTTGGATGACTAAGGTTCCCAATGTAAACAGCCGACTCCTCAGTCTCAGTTGGTCATATATGTATATTATTATTAGTGTTGGATAGAAAGTCTAAAGTTTCTAAAACTGTTTGAATGATGTCTGTGAGTAAGTATAACAGAACTCATATGACAAGCAAAATCCTGAGGAGAAATCAAAACAGGAAGTGAGATATCTGGGCTTTGTATGTATTCACCAGAGTCCCCAATGAAATCCCCTTGAGATATGAATGATGTTGCACTGCCTAGGGGTTCCACTAGACGTCAACCATCAATATAAATTATAATGAGGCTTCTATGTTGTTGTGGGAGTGAATGAGAGCAGAATATATCAGCTGTCCATCAAGCAGCCATTTTGTGTTTGCGCTTTTTCCTCATGGTACCCACTTGCGTTCCATGGCTCACGAAGACTAGAAGGAATACTCCGGTTGGAACTTTATTGAAGCATATGTTAAAAACATCCTAATGATTGATTCTGTACTTAGTTTTAAATGTTTCTTCGACCAGTAATATCACTTTTTGAAGTTTTTGTCCGATATAACGCTCACCAGAATTAGCGTTTGGATATGTATAACAAACGCTCTAACAAAAGAAGGTATTTGGACAGACATTTTCGAACAAAACAAACATTTATTGTGGACCTGGGAATCCTGGAGTGCTTTCTAATGTAGATGATCAAAGGTAAGGGAATATTTATAATGTCATTTCTTGTTTATGTTGACGCCATCTTTGCGGCTGTGGTGTTTTTAAATTGAGCGCCGTCTCAGATTACATGCATTTCTTTTTCCGTAACGTTTCAAAAAAAATCTGACACAGCAGTTGCATTAAGGAGAGGTATATCTATAATTCCATGTGTATAACTATATTATCATCTACATTTATGATGAGTATTTCTGTTGAATGATGTGGCTATGCAAAATCACCTGATGTTTTTGGAATTGGTGAATCTAACGCGCCAATGTAAACTCAGATTTAAAAAAATATAAATATGAACTTTATCAAACAAAACATGCATGTATTTTGTAACATGGTTTTTGTGAATGCTATATTTTGCTGGAAAATGGCTGTGCTTATTGTGGTTTGGTGGAGACCTAACATAATCGTTTGTAGTGCTTTCACTGAAAAGCCTATTTGAAATCTGACACTTTGGTGGGATTAACAACAAAAATAGATTTAAAATCATATAAAACACATGTATGTTTTAGGAATTGTAATTATGAGATTTCTGTCGTTTGAATTTTGGCGCCCTCTATTTTCACTGGTAGTTGTCATATCGATCCCGGTATCGGGATTGCAGCCATAACAGGTTAATATTCAATCCTCATGTTGTTTTTAGTCATATTAATCAATAATATTTCAACTGGACAAAAGCTTTGTCAATATAAAAGCAAAACAAGGCATTCTCTAGGTCAGGCGCATGAAAAACCTATTTCGGAGTGGTCTTCCTTCCTCATTTTTCAGAATACAAGCCTGAAACTATTTCTAAAGTCTGTTGACATCTAGTGGAAGCCATAGGAAGTGCAATTTGAGTCCTAAGTCAATGGAATTTGTATAGGCAGTCAATGGAAAACTACAAACATAAAAAAGTCCCACTTCCTGGATGGATTTTTCTCACATTTTCGCCTGCCATTTCAGTTCTGTTATACTCACAGACATTAGTGTTTTCTATCCAAATCTACTAATGAGATGCATATCCTAGCTTCTGCGCCTGAGTAGCAGGCAGTTACTTTGTGCACGCTTTTCATCCGGAGGTGAAAATAGTGCCCCCTACCCTAGTGAGGTTAACTTCTTGGTGACAGGGGGCAGTATTTTCACGTCCGGATGAAATGAATGCCCAAACTCAACTGCCTGCTACTCGGTGAAATATCTATACAAATTTTATGTTAGAGCAAATACATATTATACTTTTAATGACTTAGGAAAATCGAAGAGGTATCACAGTATGCTTCAAGTGATATTAATATGTCATGAATCCTTCAGGTTTATACATTGTTCAGAAAATGTGTTTAAATGTCTTTGAGCTATTGACGCCACTTTCCTTTAATACAAAGCGTAAAGAGTTCCTGACTCCCCCTTGTCCTGGAATACACATCGTTGGTGCCTGAAAGACTACTTGTATCAAGGCACAAGGCGAGACCCAGACACAGGAGGCAGATGGTTGGAGTCTTATAATGTCCAAAGGGGTAGGCAGGAGAATGGTCGTGGACAGGCAAAAAGATCAAAACCAGTTCAGAGTCCAGGAGGTACAGAGTGGCAGACAGGCTCGTGGTCAAGGCAGGCAGAATGGTCAGGCAGGCAGGTACAAAGTCCAGAAACAGGCAAGGGTCAAAAACGGTAGGACTAGAAAAAGGAGAATGCAAAAAGCAGGAGAACAGGAAAAAAAGACAAACTGGCACAGAGAGACAGGAAACACAGGGATAAATACACTGTGGAAAATAAGCAACACTTGGAGGGGGTGGAGACAGTCACAAGGACAGGTGAAACAGATCAGGGCGTGACAGTATCCCCAAGGGACTCCACCTGGTGTCCTACCTGGGCGCATACCTGGCTGACAGGGGTGTCGGCAGTGAAAATCGGCGATGAGGGCCGGGTCCAAGTTGTCTTTAGCAGGAACCCAGCACCTCTCCTCCGGGCCATAACCCTCCCAGTCAACCAGGTGCTAGAAACCCCTGCCCCATGGTCGAACCTTCAGGAGGCGTCTCACCGTATACCCTGGCTGGCCACGATAACCCGGGGGGAGGGATGGGCAGGCTTAATCCTAGACACATGGAAGGTAGGGTGAATACGGAGGGTATGGGGTAACACAAGATGAACAGCAGTGGAACTCAGGACTCTGGAGATGGGAAAAGGATCAATGAACTGGGGAGACAGCTTGCCTGAAGGGGCAGATCCCGAGTGGAAAGCCATACCCTCTGCCCAATGCGGTAGTGGGGAGCTGGGGTTTGGCGATGGTCCGCTTGTCGATGATACCTGGGGTTGGTCTTGAGAATAGCCTCACTGGCTCTTCTCCAGGTACTTTGACAGTGGTGGACAAACATCTGGGCCGAGGATGCACTGACCACCTGCTCTTGTTCAGGGAAGAGTGGAGGCTGATACCCCATGGAGCACTCGAAAGGGGAGAGTCCTGTGGCAGAACTGGGAAGAGTGTTCCGGGCATACTCCACCCAGACCAGTTGACGGCTCCAAGTAGTGGGTAGTGAGACCTGATAATAGCTATGCAGCGACGCTACACATCCAACCTGACACAGCTTGAGAGGATCTGCAGAGAAGAATGGGAGAAACTCCCCAAATAAAGGTGTGCCATACTTGCAGCGTCATATATATATATATATATAAATATATATATATATACATTTGCTTGAACTTCAAAAAACCTGTCTTTGCTTTGTCATTTTGTCACCAAGATGGCATAGCAGTCAGACGTCTTTTGTCCTCGTCTTGTCGTGACCCGTATATATATATATATTTATAACTTTCTTCGCATACCTTTTTATGTATATTTTTTTATTTTCCATAAACTCATCTTCAAAACACTCTCCTGCAACCCGCCTCACCAATTTATATAAAGGAAAGAAATTATAATTTACCTCAAATCTATAATTCTCCATAGAAGCTAACCAGAAGCTAGTTAGCTTCTTTACTGGCTAATCGTTAGTATTCAGCTAACCATTAGCTTTCAATTAGCGCGAAAATCTATCGGCAGTCTTGTACGGTGCAGCTCGGACCGGAACATACCGGACCTATTTTTCTCTCCATGTCCCCAGATTTCAACCGCAAGCTGTGGACATTTATACCTGGATCTCGCAGCTAGCTACGTCGATTCCGGAGCAAACATGAATTATTCCGGAGCTAGCCAGCTGAAGAGTTCCATCAGTCACTCCTGGGCAACTATCACCTATCCCGGACCCCTTTTACTGCCAACGCGTAGCCCCACCGGGCCTTCACAACTGGACTACCGATGTTATCTGCCCGAGGGAGTTATCCAGCTGGCTCCTCCGTCGCGACGTTACCTGAACGCCCATCTGCGGTCCGCTAATCGTTACCTGTCTTATCGGCTGCTTTCTGAATAGACCTATCGGACAAATGTTTTCTTTTTTCTTGGGCCTCTATAACTACAGTGGGGCAAAAAGTATTTAGTCAGCCACCAATTGTGCAAGTTCTCCCACTTAAAAAGATGAGTGAGGCCTGTAATTTTCATCATAGGTACACTTCAACTATGACAGACAAAATGAGAAAAAAAATGTTTTGTCACCAAAGCCCCATATACTACCCACCATTGCGACCTGTACGGTGTCGTTGGCTGGCCCTCGCTTCATACTCGTCGCCAAACCCACTGGCTCCATGTCATCTACAAGACCCTGCTAGGTAAAGTCCCCCCTTATCTCAGCTCGCTGGTCACCATAGCATCACCCACCTGTAGCACGCGCTCCAGCAGGTACAGTGCCTTGCGAAAGTATTCGGCCCCCTTGAACTTTCCGACCTTTTGCCACATTTCAGGCTTCAAACATAAAGATATAAAACTGTATTTTTTTGTGAAGAATCAACAACAAGTGGGACACAATTATGAAGTGGAACGACATTTATTGGATATTTCAAACTTTTTTAACAATCAAAAACTGAAAAATTGGGCATGCAAGATTATTCAGCCCCTTTACTTTCAGTGCAGCAAACTCTCTCCAGAAGTTCAGTGAGGATCTCTGAATGATCCAATGTTGACCTAAATGACTAATGATGATAAATACAATCCACCTGTGTGTAATCAAGTCTCCGTATAAATGCACCTGCACTGTGATAGTCTCAGAGGTCCGTTAAAAGCGCAGAGAGCATCATGAAGAACAAGGAACACACCAGGCAGGTCCGAGATACTGTTGTGAAGAAGTTTAAAGCCGGTTTTGGATACAAAAAGATTTCCCAAGCTTTAAACATCCCAAGGAGCACTGTGCAAGCGATAATATTGAAATGGAAGGAGTATCAGACCACTGCAAATCTACCAAGACCTGGCCGTCCCTCTAAACTTTCAGCTCATACAAGGAGAAGACTGATCAGAGATGCAGCCAAGAGGCCCATGATCACTCTGGATGAACTGCAGAGATCTACAGCTGAGGTGGGAGACTCTGTCCATAGGACAACAATCAGTCGCATATTGCACAAATCTGGCCTTTATGGAAGAGTGGCAAGAAGAAAGCCATTTCTTAAAGATATCCATAAAAAGTGTTGTTTAAAGTTTGCCACAAGCCACCTGGGAGACACACCAAACATGTGGAAGAAGGTGCTCTGGTCAGATGAAACCAAAATTGAACTTTTTGGCAACAATGCAAAACGTTATGTTTGGCGTAAAAGCAACACAGCTCATCACCCTGAACACACTATCCCCACTGTCAAACATGGTGGTGGCAGCATCATGGTTTGGGCCTGCTTTTCTTCAGCAGGGACAGGGAAGATGGTTAAAATTGATGGGAAGATGGATGGAGCCAAATACAGGACCATTCTGGAAGAAAACCTGATGGAGTCTGCAAAAGACCTGAGACTGGGACGGAGATTTGTCTTCCAACAAGACAATGATCCAAAACATAAAGCAAAACAATGGAATGGTTCAAAAATAAACATATCCAGGTGTTAGAATGGCCAAGTCAAAGTCCAGACCTGAATCCAATCTAGAATCTGTGGAAAGAACTGAAAACTGCTGTTCACAAATGCACAAATCACAAATGCTCTCCATCCAACCTCACTGAGCTCGAGCTGTTTTGCAAGGAGGAATGGGAAAAAATGTCAGTCTCTCGATGTGCAAAACTGATAGAGACATACCCCAAGCGACTTACAGCTGTAATCGCAGCAAAAGGTGGCGCTACAAAGTATTAACTTAAGGGGGCTGAATAATTTTGCACGCCCAATTTTTCAGTTTTTGATTTGTTAAAAAAGTTTGAAATATCCGATAAATGTCGTTCCACTTCATGATTGTGTCCCACTTGTTGTTGATTCTTCACAAAAAAATACAGTTTTATATCTTTATGTTTGAAGCCTGAAATGTGGCAAAAGGTCGCAAAGTTCAAGGGGGCCGAATACTTTCGCAAGGCACTGTATATCTCTCTGGTCACCCCCAAAACCAATTATTTCTTTGGCCGCCTCTCCTTCCAGTTCTCTGCTGCCAATGACTGGAACGAACTACAAAAATCTCTGAAACTGGAAACACTTATCTCCCTCACTAGCTTTAAGCACCAGCTGTCAGAGCAGCTCACAGATGACTGCACCTGTACATAGCCCACCCATAATTTAGCCCAAACAACTACCTCTTTCCCTACTGTATTTATTTTATGTTATTTATTTATTTTGCTCCTTTGCACGCCGTTATTTTTATTTCTACTTTGCACATTCTTCCACTGCAAATCTACCATTCCAGTGTTTTACTTGCTATATTGTATTTACTTTGCCACCATGGCCTTTTTTGCCTTTACCTCCCTTATCTCACCTCATTTGCTCACATCGTATATAGACTTCTTTCCACTGTATTATTGACTGAATGTTTGTTTCACTCCATGTGTAACTCTGTGTCGTTGTATGTGTCGAACTGCTTTGCTTTATCTTGGCCAGGTCGCAATTGTAAATGAGAACTTGTTCTCAACTTGCCGACCTGGTTAAATAAAGGTGAAATTAAAATCATAAATACAATTTGGGGGTATTGTGTGTAGATTGATGAGGGGGAAAAAACTATATAATTAATTTTATGTGGAAAAAGTCAAGGGGTCTGAACACTTTACAAATGCACTGTATGTTGCATTAACTTCTCCAATTTAATCCAAAATAAAAGTAAAAAAATAGGATTAAGCCAGTTTCTCCTTTAAATGTTGATATTTGTCAACCTAACACAATTCTAAATGACTTTAGTAATGCAGTAAATAGCCTAAAGTTAAGGCTATCTTTTTATTTAACATTAAAATGAATAACTCATCCCATGGCCACATTTTGAGGTTACTGTAACTATTATTATGTAATCCTAGAAAACGTGCATGTTCAAGATAGCCTCCAAAGGTTGCAGGTCTGTGGAGAACTTCGAACAGCATTGATCACTTGCACTTTTAATGTAATCGCAACAACAATCCAGGTAATTTGGTTGTGCTATTAATGTAGATGAAGCACAGTGATAACACATCAAGTTGTTGAATAAATACAAAATATCTGACATTGTAATCCCATTTGAACATTGTTGTGCTTTTCTATGGTTGAAAGTGCAGTAATAACACATTTAAAGTGTTAGCAGTTGATGTTATTCTTCAATAACACAGACCCCAAATCAGGGGGGAAAAATTCGATATGACAACTACCAGTGAAAATTCAATCCACAGAAATCTCATAATTACAATTCCTAAAACATACATGTGTCTTATATTATTTTAAAGTTAATCTTGTTGTTAATCCCACCAAAGTGTCTGATTTCAAATAGCCTTTTCAGCGAAAGCACTACAAACGATTATGTTAGGTCTCCACCAAACCACAATAAGCACAGCCATTTATACTCACAGACATATTTGAAACAGTTTTAGACACTTCAGAGTGTTTCCTATCCAATACTACTAATAATATGCATATATTAGCAACTGAGACTGAGGAGCGGGCCGTTTAAAATGGACACCTTTCCATCCAAGCTACTCAATACTGCCCCTGCAGCCAAAAAAAGTTAATTCAAAAAGGACATATCATAGATGTTATACTGAAAAGTAGACATTCATTCTTCCTGTCCTCAGTTTTCTCCACAGAACAAAGCAACAGGGTGTAATTTAGAACCCCCCACCATAGCCTGTGGTTGACCAATTAAAAGTCCTTGAAGTAAAATTGGGGAATGGCCAAATATATGTATCCTGCCTCAGGATCTAAGTACAGACGATTCAGACCAATGAAAACGTGGCACATGCAGCTATGAGTCCAGGACTGACATTCCTACACAGGTTCTAAACAGATGTTGAAATGAAAACAACTATTTCCATTGATAATTCCCTGTTGACCGTTAGTACTCTCTTAACCTTTAGTCCTCTCTTGACCTTTAGTCCTCTCTTGACCTTTAGTCCTCTGCGTTGTGTATTTATGTTCGAAATATCCTTACAATGACAACTAAATAAGAGCGCTTAAATATCACCTGTACTAGCACGCGCAAAACTAACGTCTGACAATCAAGGTGACAGGTGCAACACGTTCTGCCCAACGAGGATGGTCCCAATCAGTATGGGTCCACATCTAAACAGAACCAAGCAAATATTGACGAACACAAACACACGCGTACTCACACGTGCACACACACAAATAATGATTGAATAATCATTGTTTGATTGTATAAAAGATAACAAAATTATTTTATTACATGTTGATAATTGGACAGACAACATCACAGCATACTTGCATGAATGTTTCAATATTCATGTTTTTTTGCCCCACACCATTGATAATTAAACACAATGTACTCTGTACAAAACTATATAAATCAAACATGCTTGCAGATGCAGAGGGGTCCATTTTAATAACAGATTAAAGCCATATTCTCTTGTGAATCAGGTAATTTATTTAAAAGAAATGAATAAACGGCAGAATGATGGTTAACATCATAGTCATTTTAAGAATGAATTGATCTTTTTTTGTTTTACATCAAATAGAAAAGACAAACATTGGCACATGCAATGTGAACACTTTGTGCTGCTTTTTCCTTACCATCCAAAGCCAATCAAACATAGACTGGATATATTTTTTTGTTGTCATCCAAACACGAAAATACTCTCAGATATTTACAAAAAAATATAGATACATTGCCCGTCACTCTGACATAGTTATTTGTGTTAAAATAGCTGATTTGAGTTGATTTCATAAAACAAAATGCATGTGACGGAGCTTGCTAATTAAAGTTATTCAATCAAAATTCAACATAATGTTATGTCAGAAAAAATGAAAGATCAGGCACAAGGAACTAAGAAGAAACCTCACTTACCTTAAAAACAAACCATGAGCACTGCAAGAGAATATGACTTTAATGGATATTGCAATTTTTTTTTTGAAAACTGTTGAAATAAACTGTTCAGACATATTTTTTTCAGCGACACCTGTATCACAGAGGTTGTTCACTCACTGTTAATGGAAAACCCTACAGAGAGGTTCCAGGGTCTGGTTCTAGAACAGAACGGACCAGGGCCCAGTTACCATCTTACAGCTGTGTTTGTATCTTCATCATTCATTCACTCCTGATGTCAAATATCTCCATCCCTCCGTTTTCCCTTTCCCCCTGCCATCCTCCTCTTCAGAAGACACAAATGATGAAGGTTGACACCAACCACAGTCCTGGAGTGCATAGGTAGGTAGTGTCCCCGTCCCGGTATTCTCTTCCTGTGATCCCTAGTCTTGGTCATCATCACAGAGTAAGGACATGGAGAATTCCCCGGGAACCCATCAGATCCTGAGGTTGTTGTAACTCACATATGTTTTCTTCGTAGCTTGACCTGAGAAGCGAGGTAGATCAAAGATTATAATGGCATCCAACAGCACAACAAATTACAGTACAATAAGCAATACACAAACATACACATACATACATAAAATAAGATATTCACGTGCATAATATATAAATACCCTCCAACTCTATCATACATTCATGCAAGTGAACATACAGTGTTCACAATCATTGCACAATAGCTGCCTGTTTTAGTGCATTGTGTCACTTCAGCAGCACGACTGAGTCAAAATCTGGTTTCTATTTTCAGATACTAACCAGCAAAATAAAAACACACACAAACACCACGCAAGTGGTCACCTAACAAACGCTACAAATGTGATGTGATCCCAGTCTCTATATTGCCATGGAAACGGGCCAGACTGTTGCCGAGAATCAAGGTAGGTACTGTTGTGTACTGTGCTTGACTCCACCCATGCAGTGTTATCGCTCATGCCTAGCGGAGAAGGTCGATGCACATTGCGCTTCTTAAAGCAGAGACATACTGTAGCTTTGTAAACTCCTCTTCTTAATGCTGTAAATGTTGCCATGGTGAACTCCCATGGGATGTGCAATTAGAGTCTTACCACCTCCTGACAGTATTATTTTGTAGTCCTGGTCATTGACTATGATGAATAAAACATGTGTAAATATACAATATATTTTTGCAGTTAGCCCATAAGCAGGCTTAGTTGTATGTGTGTGCGGTTGGTATAAAAAATTGCGTGTGTGTGTGTGAGTGTGTGGCACGCATGCATACAATGTATGTGTGTGATATGCTGTATGTAGATATCTACATATCTCTTTGACCTTCCAAAATATAGTGCAGTGTATTCAGCTCACTGGAAACTCCTGACTATTTCTCCATGTCTCTCAGCCTCTCTCTTCTCGGTCTCGGTTGGGTGATAATTCCCTTTTCATGGTATTGATTGGTCATCATAACAAAATTGACATAAAAATCGTAAATTCATCCACACTGCCAATAATCACTATGGGGACAGTGAAGATACATGTCCAATATCTCAAAATTACAGGGCAAATACTCACTTCTCTGCAAGGGATAATCATAGAGATATTAAGACTCATATCGATAGTGATGTACTGTAGAATCATCAAAGCTACTAATGCTCTTACTTAATAACTCTAAATCATTATGAGTCAGATCAGTCAGAGATGATCCCTCCTGAAAGGCACTATTTGGCGCTGTGACGGTTACAGGGGCTGACGGACAGTCTCCAGGGGCCAGGGAGCTGCAGTTCAAGTTTTGGGGCGGTCATGCGCATACATTTGCCATTAATAAATGTAATTTCCACTGCTGCTAAAATAAAAGGGCGATGGGAGGAGAGAGATGGGGCGAGGAGAGGGGAGGCGATAAGAAGTGTGTGTAGGGGAGAAAGAAGGTGAGAGATGAACAGAGCACATTTGGGAGTGCCTCTCGGAGATGAGCTCCATCCGTGCTCCGCCAACACCCTGCTTGGGATGCGCTGCAACGACAGCTGTCGGCCCCCTACACAGTGTGTTCGCTCCACGAGCCACATGTGTCACTGGCAAGGAGACGATGTTACTCTCCTGACGCAGGCTCTCTCTCTCGCTCTCTCTCTCTCTCTCTCTCTCTCTCACTCACAATTACACACATTCACACACACTCCAGCTCATTACACAGATGACAATGAACATCACAGGGCATTTGGAGGAATTTCCATGGAAAGCTGTCATATCAGAGCTGTAATTGAGAGAGAGGCACACCTGTGGATACCATGTGTGGTGTGTAAGGTTGCAAAATTCCTGGAAGGATTGAAGGATTCCCGGAATCAGGAGGGAATAAGCATTGGTGTGTGCCATGTGATTGGTAGAGATATAGGGCCAACGGGAACTGTATTATTACCATGGCCTGTCAATCATTTCTTGATTTAGTCTAGAAAAATAAGACAAGCATGTAGCACATATAGGGGGCAATATACACTGAGTGTACACCTGGTTACCAGGAACACCTGGTCTTTCCATGACATAGACTGACCAGGTAAAAGCTATGATCCCTTATTGATGTCACACTTAAATCTGTGTAGACCAGTTACATAAGGATTTTTAAGCCTTGAGACAATTGAGACATGGATTGTGTATGTGTGCCATTCAGCGAGTGAATGGGAAAGACAAATGTTTTAAATGCCTTTGAACGAGGTATGGTAGTAGGTGCCAGGAGCACTGGTTTGAGTGTGTCAATAACTTCAACGCTGCTGGGTTTTTCACGCTCAACAGTGTGTATGAAGTGTGTATGAAGATTGGTCCACCACCCAAAGGACATCCAGCCAACTTGACGAATGTAGGCTGTTCTGAGGGCAAACGGAAGTGCAAATCAATATTATTTTATACTCAGTGTAAATTAGAGATTAATTTATCCTGCCCATCACAGGTGTAATATCAATGTCTTAATCCCCACCAGTCATATTGGTCTCTGCATTTCAACATTATGATATTATCATAATTCACATCATCAAGCTCACTTCACCACACAAACAGTGGTGTCAACGACACACAACGGGTGTTATAGATAATCGTTCCTCATTACTAGTCTTTAACACAGACCTCCTGTGCTCTTAGCTACCAGCTACACTAAAGCAAAGGGCCTATTAATGTCAATCTACAGGAAAGGCCCTCATATTGGTTAAGCAGTGAAATACGAATGGAATAGCATGCTCCCGTGTGCACTTCCTGAGCTGTTGGATGAATTTATCTCTGTCTGATAGCATATTATCTAATTCTCGGCACAGTGGGCTCTGCTATGTGACTGACTCATGGTGAGCAGGGATCTCACTCCTCTCGGTATGTGTCATGGGATGTCACAAACCATGAAGTTACATGTAACAGCAACTAGGAATATAAATCATTCAATTGTGCTGCTACTTAAACTACTGGAGATACTATGCAGCCAAATGTTGTTGTTAAAGAATAAGTTCATTGCCATTTGCATGACTCACTCATGGGGTCGGTGGGTGGGTTTTCACACAGCTCAGATTTGGCCTCTCCGTTGGGCCTCTCGCTGGGCTTCACAGAGAGACGGGAGGACATGGTGGCGGCAGTGACCACAGCCTTGAAGCTCCTCTTCCTCTTCTGCACGTTAAGCTCTGGGTGGAAGATGATGACGTATACCTTGGGCATGTAGAGCATCCCGAGAGCTACAGAGGCACTGAGGTTCATAGAGATGGTGAGGGTAGTCGTCTGGATGTACAGCTGTGGAGGAGGGGAGGGGAAAAGTGGGGTGAGGGGGGTGAGAGAGAGAGAGAGAGAGAGAGAGAAAGGAGGGAAAAAGGGGGTGAGAGAGAGAGAGAGAGAGAGAAGCCACACTAGTTAGAATATATTCTCACGCAGTAAAACTCCCCATAAACCTTATCAAGCACTCACCCAGCCCTATCTACAGGTTGGTCTTGATGTATGGATGAGGTAGAGAGGCAAGAGCGAAACCTATCATAGTCATACCACTGCCGAAAAATTGGCCTTAACTAGAGTAAAGCAAAAAGCACCACACAATTACTTATTGTTAATTTCTCCATTGGTGGTTCTATGTTTGCGTTCTGATGCTGTGGGGGAAAAGATACCACTTGTACTCCAACCATTCGTACTCCTGTAGTATTTATGAGGCACTTACTATCCATAGTGTATATAGAAGCAGTAACTGAGCAGTTGGCTGTGTCTTAATTGGCATGATTCACTCATTGCCTCTCCACTGCAGCACACACACACACACGATAACATACGCACTATACATACACATGGATTTAGTACAGTAGGAATGTAGTAGCGGTGGAGTAGGGGCCTGAGTGTGTTGTGAAATCTGTGAATGTATTGTAATGTTTTTAAAATTGTATAAACTGCCTTAATATTGCTGGATCCCAGGAAGAGTAGCTACTGCTTTGGCAGCAGCTAATGGGGATCCATAATAAATGCAAATACAAATACACTGCGATAGCTGATGTATATTGAGCTTTTTGGCTCAAAATGGTGGGTGCTATATGCTCTTATACGACTTCCTTCCTTCACCTTACTCTTTGGAGACCATTGACCAGAAATAACTAATTTAACTCCATCTAGCACCTTCACATTAGTCATTGGACTGGCCTAGGTCTGACTGATGTATTTAACTGTACATTTAAAGGTCCAATGCAGCCATTTTTATCTCATAATCCAATACCTTCTAGGTAACAATTAAGTAATGTGATTTAATGTGATTGTTTTCAATAAAAATGGTCACAAAGAAACAAAAATAGCTTCTTAGCAAAAAGCTATTTCTCATACAATAATTTTGCTAGGACTGTCTGGGAGTGGTCTGAATGAGGGTGTCACGCCCTGGTCGAAGTATTTTATGTTTATCTTCATTTATTTGGTCAGGCCAGGGTGTGGCATGGGTTTTTGTATGTGGTGTGTATGTATTGGGATTGTAGCTTAGTGGGGTGTTCTAGTTAAGTCTATGGCTGTCTGAAGTGGTTCTCAATCAGAGGCAGGTGTTTATCGTTGTCTCTGATTGGGAACCATATTTAGGCAGCCATATTCTTTGAGTGTTTTGTGGGTGATTGTCCTTAGTGTCCTTGTTCCTGTCTGTGTTAGTTTACACAAGTATAGGCTGTTTCGGTTTTCACATTTCATTATTTTGTAGTTTCTTTATGTATAGTTTCTTCCTTCATTAAAATAACATGAATCATCATCACGCCGCATTTTGGTCCGACTCTCCTTCACCACAAGAAAGCCGTTACAGAGGGGCCTAATTGGAGGCACCTACTGGGAGAGATATGCAACCTGAAAACTAGCTGTTATTGGCAGGGAGGAGGCAAACACTATTTGTTATTGGTCTATTAACTTATACTGCCTGGTTATGTTGCCAGGCAGTCCAAAACCCCACCCATGGAAAACAACCTGATATTTCAGGTGGTCTTTTCATAATTTTCACAATTTCACAGTATTATTCCAACCTCAGTGTGGAAATAAGCTCAGCAAAAAAGAAACGTCCTCTCACTGTCAACTGCGTTTATTTTCAGCTAACTTAACATGTGTAAATATATTAAAGAGATTCAACAACTGAGACATAAACTGAACAGGTTCCACAGACATGTGACTAACAAAAATGGAATAATGTGTCCCTGAACAAAGGGGGGTCAAAATCAAAACTAACAGTCAGTATCTGGTGTGGCCACCAGCTGCATTAAGTACTGCAGTGCATCTCCTCATCATAGACTGCACCACATCTGCCAGTTCTTGCTGTGAGATGTTACCCCACTCTTCCACAAAGGCACCTGCAAGTTCCAGGACATTTCTGGGGGAGAATGGCCCTAGCCCTCACGCTTTGATCCAACCGGTCCCAGGCGTGCTCAATGCGATTGAGATCAAGGCTCTTTGCTGACCATGGCAGAACACTGACATTCCTGTTTTGCAGGAAATCACGCACATAACGAGCAGTATGGCTGGTGGATTTATCATGCTGGAAGGTCATGTCAGGATGAGCCTGCAGGAAGGGTACCACATGAGGGAGGTGGATGTCTTCCCTGTAAACGCAGAGCGTTGACATTTCCTGCAATGACAACAAGCTCAGTCCGATGATGCTGTGACACACCGCCCCAGACCATGACGGACGCTCCACCTCCAAATCGATCCCGCTCCAGAGTACAGGCCTAGGTGTAAGGCTCATTACCTTCGACGATAAACGTGAATCCGACCATCACCCCTAGTGAGAAAAAACCCGCAACTCGTCAGTAAAGAGCACTTTCAACCAGTCCTGTCTGGTCCAGCGATGGTGGGTTTTTGCCCATAGGCGACGTTGCTGCCGGTGATGTCTGGTGAGGACCTGCCTTACAACAGGCCTACAAGCCCTCAGTCCAGCCTCTCTCAGCCTATTGTGGACAGTCTGAGCACTGATGGAGGGATTGTGCGTTCCCGGTGTAACTCGGGCAATTTTTGTTGCCATCCTGTACCTGTCACGCAGATGTGATGTTTGGATGTACCGATCCTGTGCAGGTGATATGTTACACAATTTCTGCCACTGCGAGGATGATCGGCTGTCCATCCTGTCTCCCTATAGCGCTGTCTTAGGCATCTCACAGTACGGACATTGCAATTTATTGCCCTGGCCACATCTGCAGTCCTCATGCCTCCTTGCAGCATGCCTAAGGCACGTTCACACAGATGCGCAGGGACCCTGGGCATCTTTCTTTTGGTGTTTTTCAGAGTCAGTAGAAAAGCCTCTTCAGTGTCCTAAGTTTTCATAACTGTGACCTTAATTGCCTACCGTCTGTAAGCTGTTAGTGTCTTAACGACTGTTCCACAGGTGCATGTTCGTTAATTGTTTATGGTTCATTGAACAAGCATGGGAAACAGTGTTTAAAGCCTTTACAATGAAGATCTGTGAAGTTATTTGGATTTTTAAGAATTATCTTTGAACGACAGGGTCCTGAAAAAGGGACGTTTCTTTTTTTGCTGAGTTGATATATAAAACACAGAAAAAACATGATTTTGACTGCACTGCCCCTTTAAGAAGATTAAGCTACATAAACACATATTAGGCTTGCTGTTTTCAAGCAACAGTCAAAGACCAAAGACATGTACTGTAGTGGGCGGTTTAGGATTATTTCGCAAAATCATCACATTGCTCATGTTTATCAGAATTGTAGAAAGACCATTAGGTGCTTTTATCTCTTAAAAAAAAAAAACTTATGTAACACCATTTATACTTACATTTTTAAACACTCTGGGCTATATCTTGGGTTTGTTCTGAATTATGTAACCCTATTCTTAAAAGGCAATCATCCTTCAATCAGCCATGTAGTTCACAGACCCACAAGAGGTCCTTCAAGAGTCTTAGATTAGGCTGAAACACATTAGAGGGCGTATCTTTGTGTTTGAAGTCCACCAAAAGCTACTCAAAACTGAGCTATGACACTTGAAAGAGTGAAATGCCACTCTTGTACAGTTGTAAAGGTCTGCATGGTAGAACAACTCTGAATCGGTTGGAGAGAGAAAATGTCACCATTTGCATAGTGTTTTCCACAGTAAATAGCACCAGCCATAGTAATGCCATAGTAATGCCTTGCACACAATCTACAGAGAGACATTTACATGCCAGTCATGCCATCTGATCTCCGCAACTCATTCAAATACCAATATCATCGACATGCCAATAGCTTCTAGTATTGTCTCTCCTCTTGCTCTCTCTCCCTTGTTCACACTGTTTATCTCTCTCTCCTCTGCACACTCTCTCCCTCTTGATCTTTCCCCTTTCTCTCTCTCCCTTTCCCTCTCTCCACCCTCGTTCTCTCCATCTCTCTGCGGAGAAACATCAGAGCGAGAGATCTGGCTCACCATGCATTAATAACCATATGAATACCATGATGCTCATATCAAGCTCTTCTCAGCGTGTGCCTTTCCGCACCATTGTAAACAGAAGAGAATGGAATTCTGGATTGCTGTCAATTTACAGAGCATGTGATTGTTTTTATAATATCTCATCACCAGAGGATCTCCACCCCTCGCTATGCTTCCATGTTTGGCATCCATAGCAAGACCACCACCATCACCACCACATAGTTTGGTCAAAGCTACTAAAACACTGCTAAAATAATCTTGTAATGAGATTATCTACTGCAATGCTGACCATACCAAAATAGATTTATTGACTATGTAAGAGACTAGATTTTTCTACTGTACAGTAGCCCGCAAGAAGTGTAATACACATACAGACGCATGCATGCACATTCACAAAGGAGCACACACGCACATACATGCACGCACGCACACAGTCACGCACACACGTTAACACAATTTTGGTCATTAGCTGTCCTAGCTGCACAGACAGGGTTTTTCAGAGTGCTTCAGTGGGAGCTTGACCCAAATTCGCATTCCCTCTCAGCCACCACATGAATGTTCAGCTTGTCACAGAGCATTTATAATGAATTCCTGTTGCTTTAACATAAATAAATACATGAATTAAATTTCACAACTGCTTGGCAACTCTCTATTTATAGCTGCAGTAGCGATTTATTAAGATTCAGGAATCAAATGATTGAGCCTGAGTTTTACCATCTCAATCACGAGCATCGCCAAATGCCAACATCCAGATAACAGGAAACCAAACCACCAACCGTCTTCTATCTACCTAGACAAAAAACTGATGAAAGGTTTTTAGATAATTATATCCACTAGGGATGTACTTACAGCACAGGCAATTTTGTCTAGTATAAAATGTGGATTATAAATGCACACAGCGATAAAGACACCTTTCAGAAAAGTGACAATTAGGACTCTCTCCTGCCCTGGTGGAGAAAGCCTTCAATAATGGATCTAGGGGATTTGCATTCTCCTCTCATCTACCTGCAAGTCTCTTGTTGTTTTGGGTGGCCTACTTTCTCAGCCTGGCTCAGCTTAGCCAGTTCAGGAAGAAGTGTGTCCGCGTGCTGCTCTGGGGACCCGCTTCTCCCAAACTGCTTATGAATGGGCTTCTCATAAACTATCTAACTGGATGTCACTCACCTGCTGCAAATGTCCATGCCTGGGCTGGGCTGGTGTAGATGTACTCAGTTTATTATATCCTTTAAGGTTACCCTCTTGGCCTGGTGCTTTCTTGTTAAAAAGATATTCCCCCTTTCAGAAGACGTTCTCAATCTCTAACCACTAAAATAAGGATGAGGCTTAACTTAATACCCCTGGTTCCCGCAGTTCTTCTTCTGTTGATTGTAAAGCTTTGGTGAGCATTGCATGTTGTTTGAGGTTCCAGATGTGGAATCCCAGGCAGACACAGTCAGTAGGCATTCAGAGTATCAATTCAGGAAGGCAGAGCGCCTTGACTAAGAAAATGTCAAGTCTAACTCTTATCAAATAAAGTTATTTGCTGAAATACAAGCGGATTGGGAGATGCAACTGCAGAAGATGCTATTTTTTCCTCCCCCTTAAAGGTTAAAGGAGGAAGTGCTTCTTGCCAGACATATTTAACCCCGGGAAATCTAACTTGGCAGCTCGACTTTAAGAAGTTCAGATAAGCACAAGTGCCATCTTACAAGACTTTAAGTGTTTGCAAGATATGTGTTGAGGTATAAAAGTTTGGTTTAACAGGAGTTTCCCTTTCCGGGTGTGGTTAACTCTTGTGGAAGTTTCTATACTTTCAGGGAAAAGTTTGGTTGTGTGATGTTTGATGTCAGGAGTCAAAACAGAGTTCTTCACAAAGGTGGTTTTCACTTGGTCAAATGTAACGAATGATACACAGAGATTACTTAGAGATTCTTGAAACATTCAAATAAAATAGATAAACCTGGAACCTGATCACTCCAGAATGTTTTACATTGTTGTTAAAAAACAGCTGACAATGGCAGTAATACCCACATCTTCCAATGTTATTTGCGTCTTTGCTTTAATTAAACACAGGTACACATGTTTATTACAGAATTATTCACAATCCCTTACATGTACAGTGCATTCGGAAAGTATTCAGACCCCTTGACTTTTTCCACATTTTGTTACATTACAGACCTATTCTACATTTTTTTACTTATCCATCTACACACAATATCCTATAATGACAAAGAGAATACAGGTTTTTATACATTTTTGCAAATGTATTAAATATTAAAACATAAATACCTTATTTACATAAGTATTCAGACCCTTTGATATGAGACTCAACATGAAGCTCAGGTGCATCCTGTTTCCATTGATCATCCTTGAGATGTTTCTACAACCTGTTTGGAGTCCACCTGTGGTAAATTCAATTAATTAGACATGATTTTGAAAGGCACACACCTGTCTATATAAGATCCCAGAGTTAACATTGAATGTCAGATCAAAAACCAAGCTAGAGGTCAAAGAAATTGTCCAAAGACCTCAGAGACAGGATTGTGTCGAGGCACAGACCTGGGGAAGGGTACTAAACATTTATGCAGCATTGTAGGTCCGCAAGAACACAGTTGCCTCATTCATAAATTGAAAAGGTTTGGAACCACCAAGGTTCTTCCTAGAGCTGGCCGCCCGGTCAAACTGAGCAATCGGGAGAGAAAGGCCTGAAGGACAACAATCTCTGCATCACGCCTTTATGGGAGAGGCGCCAGACGGAAGCCCCTCCTCAGTAAAAGTCACATGACAGCCAGCTTGGTTTGCCAAAAGCCACTTAAAGGACTCACCGACTGATGAGAAACAAGATTCTCTGGTCTGATGAAACCAAGATTGAACACTTTGGCCTGAATGCCAAGCGTCACGTCTGGAGAAAACCTGGCACCATCCCTACAGTGAAGCATGGTGGTGGCAGCATCATGCTGTGGGGATGCTTTTCAGTGTCAGGGACTGGGAGACTAGTCAGGATCGAGGGAAAGATGAGTAGAGTAAAGTACAGAGAGATCCTTGATGAAAACCTGCTCCAGAGTGCTCAGGACCTTAGACTGGGGCGAAGGTTCACCTTTCAACAGAATAATGACCCTAAGCACACAACCAAAACAATGCAGGAGTGGCTTCTGTACAAGTCTCTGAATGTCCTTGAGTAGCCCATCCAAAGCCCGATCCAAAATCTCTGGAGAGTCCTGAAAATAGCTGTGCAGCGACGCTCCCCATCCAACCTGACAGAGTTTTAGAGGATCTACAGAGAAGAATGGGAGAAAATCCTCAAATACAGGTGTGCCAAGCTTGTAGCTTCATACCTAAGAAGACTCTCGGCTGTAATCGCTGCCAAAGGTGTTTCAACAAATGACTGAGTAAACGGTCTGAATACTTATGTAAATGTCATATTTCTGTTTTAAATTTGTATAAATTTGCAAACATTTCTTAAAACCTGTTTATGCTTAGTCATTATGGGTTATTGTGTGCAGATTGATGAAGAAAAAAAACAATTGAATCTATTTTAGAATAAGGTTGTAACCTAATGAACTGTGGAAAAAGTAAAGGGTCCTGAATACTTTCCGAATGCACTGTAGTTCTACTCCAAAAGTTATGTACTATTGGATCATTCCCCATTCCTAGTGAGTGGAAGGCAGCGGAACATGAAACAAGTTGGATTTGGAAGCTGGTGATTCTCAGTCATTAGCCTGTATGCTGACTGATGAGTGGCTGACTGAGCGAATGCAGGTGTAGAGGGGGGAAAGGACCGCTGTGTGATATTTTGTTGCCGTGTGTACATGGCTTCACACAACATGGGCTTGGGTGTCGGGTAGGCACAGGTGCGGAAAAACAAGGGCAGGCGGAGCTGTAGAGAATTCAGTCAATACGCAATAGAACTTTAGCTGTGCGATCAAAGCAAGATACAATAACGTAAGGTCAACTGGATATCACAATCTTAGGCTCAATATTAGGAGTTGCCTGGTATCGTATCGCCACCATGTTGCGACACATCTTTAGATAATCGGAGTCCCTGAATGTTTAAGATAAATCTAAATCAAACGGGGCCTTTTCAGTCGAAAGCAACAAGTGCAAGGTAATTTTGAGATAAGGAGCCTGGTCAAATACAGCAAACAATCCCTGTCCGCAAAGCAAACACACAAAGATATGTACATGTACACACAAACATACACACACACACACACACACACACACACAAACACTTAAGGGGTAATGGAGGGGTCCCTGTAAACACCACTCCTCCCTATCTGCTGAAGGCCACAGGAGTGGGCCTACAAATAACCTTGCATCAAGAGGCTAGCACTTTCTTTGTGGCTTAGGAGTATGTAAGACGATAGCCAGTGTTCTGTAAGAGTTAACTGCATGAAGATAGATAAACACGTTACAGGCTCTCTAGTCACTGGGCGTAACATAATGAACTCCTAATCGCTTCTGAGAGTGTAATTTATCTATGAAATCAGAGGCAAATTGATGAGGAAAATAATATTGTGATCTCTTTCTTTCCGTAGCCTTAGCAGGAAGGATATTGAACAGTGTGGCTCTTTTAAAAGGTTAGGAGTAACACTTTCCTGTCGACGTCGATATTCTGTCAGTGGAAAACATCCACTCAGCTACATCATGTACACAAGGCCTGCCAAGCATCACACGAAACTCATGAATAGAGCAGATAAATGCGTCTGTATTCTGACCAATACTGTTCAGATAAGCAATGACTAGCATAGGGGGTCAGGAGTAACTGCTGATGTCAAGTGCATTTCTAAAGTGCACCTTGTCAAGGAATGGAATGTCTTGAGTCAGACGACTTATCCCCTTTTTCTTCTTCTCCTCCTCCACCTCCTCCTCCACCTCCTCTTCCTCCACAGGATGAGGCATAATAGTGTTGAGCCCCAGGCGTGAGAGCTAAGATAATTACTACCCCTCTCTTTTCCATGCTCTCCTCAGGCATCTCACAGCATTCATCTGCTTAGAATGCCCCCCTCCCATTTACAATGCCTATTTACGTCTCCTGCGGTCCCTGTGTGGGTTTTTTATGCACATCTAAGCCATGTGAATTTGAAATCAAAAGAAAATGAGTCTTGAACACACACAGCCACTGTGTGTGTGCGCGTTTTCTTATGTGTGTGTCTGTTTTTGCATCTCTATGTGTGTGTCAGTGTCAGTGTGTGTGTTTGTATGAGATAAAACACAGGCTGGAAGGAGCGGAAGCAGCGCAGGCGGAGGGAGGGAGAGGGATGACTCACCTTCTCTGCAGATTGGGCCGTGCCAAAGAAGATGGGGATGAAGGCCAGCCACACAATACATGTGGTGTACATGGTGAAGCCGATGGGCTTGGCCTCGTTGAAGTCCTCTGGCACGTCCCGGGTTTTGATGGCATAGATGGTACATGTGACCATCAGAAGGATGCTGTAGCCCAGCGAACAGATCATCTGCAGGTCCGTGATGTCACACTTCAGCACGCCACGCGCCAGGTTGGGGTTCATGGTCTTTTGCTCGTCGTAGTCGATGACTGTGTTGGGCGGGTCCACGGCGAACCAGATGAGCACGCCCAGCAGCTGCAGGCAGATGAGGGAGGAGGTGATAGCGATCTGGGAGGTGGGGCTGATGAAACGTGGCGCGGTCACCGTCTGCTTGCCCTGCTCAAAGATCCGGTAGATGCGGTTGGTCTTGGTGAGCAGTGCGGCGTAGCTGATGCTCATCCCCAGGCCCAAGAAGATTCTCCGGAAGGAGCACACGCCCACATCGGGCTTGGCGATCATCAGGAAGGTGATGATGTAGCACAGGAATATGCCCGTCAGCAGCACATAGCTCAGCTCGCGGCCCGATGCCCGCACAATAGGTGTGTCGTTGTAGCGTACGAATGTTGCCATGACGAAGATGGTGGCGATGATGCCCAGCATGGCAAGGAAGACAGGAATGACTGCCCAGGGGGAGTGCCACTCCAGCTTGACGATGGGGATGGGTTGGCAGGTCGTCCGGTTTGGGTCAGGCCTCATGTCGTAGGAGCACAGGCGGCACAAGGTCTCATCGTATTGGTACTGGTAGCCATCACACAGCTCACAGTGCCAGCAGCATGGCATGCCCTTTACCCTCTTCTTCCTCTCACCTGTCTTACAGGGCAGACTGCACACAGAGATAGGGACACCCGGCTCCCCTACTGGCCACTGCATCTCCTCGAGCTGAGAGAAAGAGAGAGGACACAGGCCACGGCGTGAGAGGGAGATAAGCAGTCGAGGTAGCACTTCAGATAAGAGGGCTAGTCGATAGGGATGAAGCGGTTTACATCTACCTGACAGGCAAATAGGCCTGGACTTGGTGTGTGCATACAGGATGAGGTACATGTCTTGTGTCACACCATGTCTTACTGGCTAACTCGCTACTACTGCAGCAAGCACAATAGTCTAAATTACACTTAATATAACCTTCACTGAGTTGTTGCAGTGGAGAATAAAATATATTTTTCATCAATTCTTTTTCGTATTTCCAATCATAAGACTGCTAAGAATAACAAAAATAAGCCAATATACTTTCAAGTGTCCTATTCCGTATTCAAGAGTAATTGATATCACCATGGAGACAGCACTTGCATTTTTATTAAATAAAATTAAAAGAGAGAAACAATGAAATAAAGAGTGCAGAAGCCAGAGAGGTATGAAAAATGGGATTAGTTTAGGAGAATCAGATTTACCACCTTAAAAATTTCAATTTTACAACAGTTTTAAAGGGGGAATTTCTCTCCAGAATTGATATATTGTCACAAAGATGTGGAGTCGACTACAGAGAGAATTTATAGAAGGTTACTGAATTACATAAAAGATACTGAGCCTCAACACTCTTGTGGATTTCTTTGACGACAATGTTAGTTTAACCTTAAAGTCAGACTTGAGGTTAAACCTTAAAGTCAGTACAAGTCATCTTATCATGATGACGCCGGAGGGGATGGCTGCCGTTTTATTGGCTCTTAAAAACTTTTTTGGACAGGGGGCATCATTTTCACTTTTGGATGAATAGCGTGCCCAGAGTGAACTGCTTCCTACTCTGTCCCAGATGCTAATATATGCATATTATTATTAGTATTGCATAGAAAACACTCTGAAGTTTCTAAAACTGTTTGAATGATGTCTGTGAGTATAACAGAACTCATATGGCAGGTGAAAACCTGAGAAAAATCCACCCAGGAAGTGGGACATCTGAGGTTTGTAGTTTTTCAACTCAGCCCCCATTGAAGATACAGGGTGATATTAGTTATGTTTCACTTCCCAAGGCTTCCACTAGATGTCAACAGTATTTAGAACCTGTTTTGAGGATTCTACTCTAAAGGAGGGGCTCATAAGGGCTCTTATTTTGTACATAATGTTGCTGCTACCGTCTCTTATGACGAAAAGAGATTCTGGACATCAGACCAGCGATTACTCACCTCGAACTGGATGAAGAATTTTTCTTTAATGAGTCGGACGGGAAGGATATACTCCAAACACCGAACAGGCCCTCATCCCCGTCATTCGCTGGAGAAAGTAACTGAGATTTCGATGAAAGAGATCGGGGTGCCTTGTGAGGATCAGATGACGAGTGGCTAAGTGGCCTACAGGGAGGAGGTGAGGGCCCTCGGAGTGTGGTGTCAGGAAAATAACCTCACACTCAACGTCAACAAAACTAAGGAGATGATTGTGGACTTCAGGAAACAGCGGAGGGAACACCCCCCTATCCACATCGTTGGAACAGTAGTGGAGAGGGTAGCAAGTTTTAAGTTCCTCGGCATACACATCACAGACAAACTGAATTGGTCCACTCACACAGACAGCATCGTGAAGAAGGCGCAGCAGCGCCTCTTCAACCTCAGGAGGCTGAAGAAATTCGGCTTGTCACCAAAAGCACTCACAAACTTCTACAGATGCACAATCGAGAGCATCCTGGCGGGCTGTATCACTGCCTGGTATGGCAACTGCACCGCCCTCAACCGTAAGGCTCTCCAGAGGGTAGTGAGGTCTGCACAACGCATCACCGGGGGCAAACTACCTGCCCTCCAGGACACCTACACCACCCGATGCTACAGGAAGGCCATAAAGATCATCAAGGACATCAACCACCCGAGCCACTGCCTGTTCACCCCGCTGTCATCCAGAAGGCGAGCTCAGTACAGGTGCATCAAAGCTGGGACCGAGAGACTGAAAAACAGCTTCTATCTCAAGGCCATCAGTCTGTTAAACAGCCACCACTAACATTGAGTGGCTGCTGCCAACACACTGTCAATGACACTGACTCAACTCCAGCCACTTTAATCATGGGAATTGATGGGAAATGATGTAAATATATCACTAGCCACTTTAAACAATGCTACCTTATATAATGTTACTTACCCTACATTATTCATCTCATATGCATACGTATATACTGTACGCTATATCATCGACTGCATCCTTATGTAATACATGTATCACTAGCCACTTTAACTATGCCATTTTGTTTACATACTCATCTCATATGTTATACTGTACTCGATATCATCTACTGTATCTTGCCTATGCTGCTGTACCATCACTCATTCATATATCCTTATGTACATATTCTTTATCCCCTTACACTGTGTATAAGACAGTAGTTTTTTGGAATTGTTAGTTAGATTACTTGTTCTTTATTACTGCATTGTCAGAACTAGAAGCACAAGCATTTCGCTACACTCGCATTAACATCTGCTAACCATGTGTATGTGACAAATAACATTTGATTTGATTTGATTTGATTTAATCCAGAGGCGGCGTTCCTAGCGGCCGGGAACTTTAATGCAGGGAAGCTTAAATCAGTTTGACCTATTTTATATCAGCACATCAAATGTGCAACCAGAGTGGAAAAAACTCTAGACCACCTTTACTCCACACACAAAGACGCGTACAAAGCTCTCCCTCGCCCTTGATTTGGCAAATTCCTGATTACAAGCAAAAATTAAAGAAGGAAGCACCAGTGACTCGGTCAATAAAAATGTGGTCAGATGAAGCGGATGCTAAACTACAGGACTGTTTTGATAGCACAGACTGGAATATGTTCCCGGGATTCAATGGAGGACCGAGCACACCCCCATTGTCTTCAACCAGGGATGTAGTGGAGCAGGTGGAGAGCTTCAAGTTCCTTGGCGTCCACATCACCAATAAACTAATATGGTCCAAGCACACCAAGACAGTCGTGAAGACTGAAAAGACTGAAAAAATACTGAAAAGATTTGGCATGGTTCCTCAGATCCTCAAAAGATTTTACAGCTGCACCATCGAGAGCATCCTAACAGGCTGCATCACTGCTTGGTATGGCAACTGTTCGGCCTCCGAACGCAAGGCACTACAGAGGGTAGTGCGAACCTCTATACCAGGCGATGTCAGAGGAAGGACCTCAAAGACTCCAGCCACCCTAGTCATAGACTGTTCTCTCTGCTACCGTACGGCAAGCAGTACCGGAGCGCCAGTCTAGGTCCAAGAGGCTTCTAAACAGCTTCTACCCACAAGCCATAAGACTCCTGAACATCTAATGAAATGGCTACCCAGACTATTTGCATTGCCCCCCCCCCCCCCCTTCTACGATGCTGCTACTCTATGTTATTATCTATACATAGTCACTTTAATAACTCTACTAACATGTACATATTACCTCAATTACCTCGACACCGGTGCCACCTCACATTGACTCTGTACTGGTACTCCCTGTATATAGCCCCGATATTGTTATTTACTGCTGCTCTATAATTATTTGTTACTCTTATCTCTTACTTTTTGGGGGGTATTTAAAAAAAAAATGCATTGTTGGTTAAGGACTTGTAAGTAATCATTTGACTGTAAGGTCTATACCTGTTGTATTCGGCGCATGTGACAAATACTTTTTGATTTGAAGTCATCTTGAAGAACTCTTTGTCATCCCACATCACAGCTTGTATAATTTTCCCCATGTCTCTGGCTCCCAAAAACCAATGATTATGTAAATTGCTCTGATAATAATCACATTAAAGTCTGTCCTGAGGCTTTAAGATATTACACAACCAAAAAATACCTTAGTGCAAGCCAAAACCTACAACGACTACAGTGTGTGAGTATTCCTGTACATGCTGCTCTCTCATGTCCTGCAGCTCACATGTACCTGCATGACAAATGTGTTGTTTCAACGCTGTCTCAGTGGATTGTGATCTGCTATCAGTTATCTGTGCAGGGGCTGTGATTTGTTACGTGGACAATGTTACTCCCTGGAACAGTTCCTGATGAAACACTGACTCTCCGGCTGGAAACAGTAATGAAGACCAACACCACTGTTGCTATGGAGACCACAAAGCAAGATTTGTCACCTTGGACTGATACGGATAATTTCTTTTTTTGGGAGGAGGGTGGTTTGTTGGGTTTGTTGTTGTCAGGGAGGATTTAAGCCACTTTTAGACACATTTTGATGCAGCTCTTCATCAGAGATGACATAATCAATCTGTCTCCTCAATATTTCTTGACAAACATATTTCAGACAGGTGTCAGTCTTTTTCCGTCATGGACAACTTATCGTTGTCTTGCCAAAAAGCAACAGCAACATTCTCAGGACTACAGGCTAATTCCACAATTTGATTTGACATTGCTCTTCCTAAACAAGTTGTGTACTAATTAGTGGCCAATCAATCACCATTTTCTCAAGTGCCTCGTTTGAACTTACATTTCTCTGATAAAAAGGAAAAAGTCTCTGCACGCTTTCAGTCTGATGCAAATTGCTTTAAATAGTAGCTGAGCTTTCAGCCAGTCGACCTTCATCAGAGCATTCATCAAAGCATGCTCTGATGAAAGTCGACTGACTGAAAGCTTTGATACTATTTAAAGAAATGTGTATTTGACTGGAAGTGTGCATCGACTTTTTCCTGTTTTGCATTCTGCCTCCAAAACCTTCAAAAATGAGCTTTGGTTGCGAGGTAGATTCGGCCTATTATCCACTTACATTTTCCAAAATGTATTAAATGTATCTCTATTGATCATAAATATAATCAAATAAGGCCATTATAAGTATGCTAAGGATTCTTGTACCATGTGTCCTTGGTCCCAGACAAGATTACAGGCCTTAAACTTACCCTGAGTTGGAGTGTCTCCACCCACTGTCCGATGGGCCTGTACTCAGGAACACTGGAGTTGGTCATCTGGAACTGGAACAGGTCGTAGCGTCCTGGGGCGTCACCGTTTTTATTGAACATAACCGACGTGCCTGCACTACCTGCAGGAAGACAGAAGGAAGGAGAAATTGAAAATGAATGTGTTAGTTTTTATATTGAGTACATATTTGTGCAAATAAATGAATTACACATGCCCTTTTTATTTTAAGATTCAACCATTAAAGGCCTGTGGTTGGTTGGGCCAACAGTACATAAACCCCTGTGAGAGAAACATTGACATTTAACCTAGTGTCCCTTGTTCTGTCGTTTACAAGCTATAAACGGCTGTGTGGACATCGAGGGCCACAGGGTGTGCTCATGTGCTAATGGCCTATTCATAATGACCATGACTCATATCCTGTCCCCATTAGAAGGCGAGCAAGTCAGCTAACTCCCGACTGACTGAGATCATTGCTCTGCTGTGAAAGAGTGTGTACTAAGGCTATCCAACACCACACCGCAGCCCTACATTTCACATCAGAGCTGTGTGATACATCACCAGGTCTATGCGCAGCATCAATGAAGCAGTGTTGAGCTTTAGGTTATCACATCTGTGCATTAGGAATAGCACAAGGTGCCCGTTCTTAGAGACGGATGCACATTTCCTCAGTTCAAAAGTAAAACCATCTCAATCACACATGCTGGACAGGAGATGAAGCAAAGTAAGATAAATAGGTCAGCCAAAGCCTCATACGGTCCCCATTTGGTCGCAGTTTGTAGCAAGCAGAGGACCGCAGGCTAATTCACTTACTGAAGGTTCTGGACACCTGCAACACGGTATTCGAGAAATGAATTCTGTGGCCTGATTTGTGTGTGTGTGTGTGTGTGCATGTGTTTGTGAGTGTGTGAGTGTATAGTTGTGTAGGCTATCTACGTGCATGTGTATGTGTGTATGACCTCGCCATAATGAAGATGTCCGTGAGAACTTTCCGTAAAACCAACTAAGAAGAAATGTGTGGCCCTGATTTTTTTATGCAACATAGACCCCTATGCATAGTCACTTTAACTCTACCTGCATGTACATATTACCTCAATTACCTCGACTAAACAGTGCACCCGCACATTGACTCTGTACCGGTACCCCCTGTATATAGCCTCGCTACTGTTATTTTACTGCTGCTCTTTAATTATTTGTTACTTTTATTTTTTTACTTCTCTATTTTTTACTTAACACACATTTTTCTTAAAACGGCATTGTTGGTGAAGGGCTTGTAAGTGAGCATTTCACTGTTTAATTTATTTTTTATTTTACTAGGCAAGTCAGTTAAGAACAAATTCTTATTTTCAATGACGGCCTAGGAACAGTGGATTGTCAGCTCGGGGATTCGAACTTGCAACCTTTCGGTTACTAGTCCAACGCTCTAACCACTAAGCTACCCTGCCGCCCCAAGGTCTGTAAGGTCTACAGCTGTTTTATTCGGCGCATGTGACATATAACATTTGATTTGAATTGATTTATACAACACACAGTGAGGTCGATGCCTCTCATCCTGCCATTGTAAGAAGGACTATTACTCCTTCAGTTCAACAGTGAGTTAACCTTGGCAGTGCATACAATAACTCAAAGGCATAGTAGACACCATTTCTAAAATCGGACGGGGACGGGGACGGGACTCGAATCAGATGTGGCATGGGAAATGACTGGAGTAATAGTCTTGACTATAAAAAGTCTAAAAGGGGAATGACCAATAACACCTGTCCAAAATGGTTGTGGGGACATGTTGCCTTTGTGTTTTGTGTAGGCCTTTGGCTTTGTTAGGTAGAGGCTGTACCCCAATTCTGAATACCTTCCCTTTTAGGTTTTGTCAATAGGGAATTTCAGTAGCCTACACACCAGTTTTTTTTCAAGGACATTTGTCATTGAACATTCTACAAAAGAGGAAAGCCACAATCTCTCCTCTAGCAGCAAGAAACGAGATTATAGGGAGTAAAACCTCATTTATATGCACCATACATACAGGAAGAGACCTAAAGTATACAGAAATCTCATGGGAGAACCGAATCTGCCACTCCATCAAAGTTTGTATGACCATCAAAGTCAATGAGTTGCTTTCGTTTTCTCCTTACGTTTCCTGCACATTAGTCATACAGAATATTAATGTGGCCATTTTCAAAGCTGTTGAAGATACTGAGTAGTGTAAGGTGTATTAGAAGAGCTCAATTGAGCTAATTCACCGAAACAACTTCCACTCCGAATGTGTGCAGAATATTTCGCCGATAGGCAATGGTTTGTGTCAAGGAAATGTATTGTCAGTTGTCATAAGCTAACATCAGCTGTCATAAATGTTTAGGACATCAATTGTGTCAGTATAATGTCATAATTATGTAGCCCTTAATTAGACAAAAGGCTCATGTAAAGTGTTACGCTACCGATAGTTACACTAAACACACAGTACCTGTCAAAAGTTTGGAAACACCTACTCATTGGCATTCTATCAACCAGTTTCATGAAGTAGTAACCTGGAATGCATTTCAATCCGGAAAATGTCAATAACTTTGAAAGTTTCTTTTAGTGCAGCCTAAAGAAATGCTTCACAGAGTTCAAGTAACAGACACATCTCAACGTCAACTGTGCAGAGGAGACTGCGTGAATCAGGCCTTCATGGTCAAATTGCTGCAAAGAAACCACTACTAACGGACACCAATGAGAAGAAGAGACTTGCTTGGGTCAAGAAACATGAGCAATGGACATTAGACATTTGAATTTGTCCAAATTTGAGATTTTTGGTTCCAACCGCCATCTCTTTATGAGACACAGAATAGCTGAACGGAGGATCTCCGCATGTGTGGTTCCCACCGTGAAGCATGGAGGAGGAGGTGTGATGGTGATGGGGTGCTTTACTCGTTACACTGTCTGTGATTTATTTAGAATTCAAGGCACACTTAAACAGCATGGCTACCACAGCATTCTGCAGCGATACACCATCCCATCCGGTTTGCGCTTAGTGGGACTATCATGTGTTTTTCAACATGACAATGACCCAACACCTCCAGGCTGTGTTGGGCTTTTTGACCAAGAAGGAGAGTGATGGAGTGCTTCATCAGATAACCTGGCCTCAACATTCCCCTGACTTTAACCCAATTGAGATGGTTTGGGATGAGTTGGACCACATAGTGAAGGAAAAGCAGTGCTCAGCATATGTGGGAACTCCTTCAAGACTGTTTGAAAAGCATTCCTTATGAAGCTGTTTGAGAGATTCCAAGAGTGTGCAAAAATGTAATAAAGCCAAGGGTGGCTACTTTGAAGAATCTAAAATATAAATATAGTTTTATATGCTTAACATTTTTTGGATTACTACATGATTCCATGTGTGTTATATCGTAGTTTTGATGTCTTTACTATTATTCTACAATATAGAAATAGTAAAAATAACAAAAAACCCTTGAATGTAGGTGTGTTCAAACTTTTGACTGGTGCTGTACAGTATACAGTAGTTGCAGTACGACAGAATCTGCTTTAGAATGAAATTGAAACAACAAAAAACACACACAAGGGTAGTCGTCAACAATCTGTCACTTCTGCTTCCAACAGACAGGGAATAGAGTTGACATACTGTATCTATTTGTTGACAAGATGTTGACATAGTACACTGGAAGCAGTTGGTATGACAGGACTACAAGACTGTCTTCTCCACGCACATTGCAGTACAAAGAATCCCCCCCACCCCACACACACACGGTCAGTAAGCAAATTATTAAGCAGTGTAGCTCTCCTTGCAGATAGGAAGCCATTACAAATTCCATTCTATTTTACGTTTCCTGCTATTTCCAAGGGAACAAAATGATCTGTGCAGACAGCTTTGTGAGAGATGAAAGATTCATACATTCGTATGGGGCTCTGAACTAAGACATGACAAAAGTGCATTGCTGCTGTACTGTGTCGAGCAGTGTGGGTGGACTGGGGGCTCTCTTTCCTTCGCTCTCTTGAGCTCTGTCTCCAGCGCAGCAGGGAGAACAACAAAGACAACTCACACAGGCACGCACACATGGCAACACAAACATGTATATTCACATACTCTAACATATACACATGTGAACATGCCCGCGTGCACGCATACGTGCACACACAGCCCAGCCAGGATACAGTAAAGAGCACAGAGATTTCCAGTGGTGTAAAGACCCGTCGATGAGAATGGGGGCGTGCTCGGTCCTCCTTTTCCTGTAGTCCACAATAATCTCCTTTGTCTTGATCACGTTGAGGGAGAGGTTGTTGTCCTGGCACCACAGGGCCAGGTCTCTGACCTCCCCCCTGCAGGCTGTCTAATCGTTGTCGGTGATCAGGCCACTGTTGTGTCGTCGGCAAACTTAATGATGGTGTTGGAGTCGTGCCTGGCTGTGAAGTCATGAGTGAACAGGGAGTACAAGAGGGGACCGAGCACGCACCCCTGAGGGGCCCCTGTATTGAGGGTCAGCGTGGCGGATGTGTTGTTACCTACCCTTACCACCTGGGGGCGGCCCATCACGAAGTCCAGGATCCAGTCGCAGAGGGAGGTGTTTAGTCCCAGGTTCCTTAGCTTAGTGATGAGCTTTGAGGGCACTATGGTGTTGAACGTTGAGCTGTTGTCAATGACTATCATTCTCACATAGGTGTTCCTTTTGTCCAGGTGGGAAAGGGCAGTGTAGAGCACACTAGAGATTGCATCATCTGTGGATCTGTTAGGGTGGAATGCAAATCGGGGTGGGTCTTGGATTTCTGGGATAATGGTGTTGATATAAGGCATGACCAGCCTTTCAAAGCACTTCATGGCTACAGACGAGAGTGCTACGGGTCTGTAGTCATTTAGGCAGGTTACCTTAGTGTTCTTGGGCACAGGGACTATTGTGGTCTGCTTGAAACATATTGGTATTACAAACTCGGACAGGGGTTGAAAATGTCAGTGAAGACATGCCAACCAGTTGGTCTGCGCATGCTCGCAGTACACGTCCTGGTAATCCGTCTGGCCCTAGATCTTACACATATCGGCTGCGGAGAGTGTGATCACACAATCGTCCTGAACAGCTGGTGCTCTCATGCATGTTTCAGTGTTATTTGCCTCGAAGCGAGCGTAGAATTAGATGAGCTCATCTGGTAGGCTCGTTTCCCCGGGCATCTCTCGGCTGTGCTTCACTTTGTAGTCTGTAATAGTTTGCAAGCCCTGCCAGATCCAACGAGCGTCGGAGCCGTAGTATGATTTGATCTTAGTCCTGTATTGATGCTTTGCCTGTTTGATGGTTCGTCAGAGAGCATAGCGGGATTTCTTATAAGCTTCAGGATTAGAGTCCCGCTCCTTGAAAGTGGCAGCTCTAGCCTTTAGCTCAGTGCAGATGTTGCCTGGAATCCATGGATTCTGGTTGGGGTACATACGGTTACTGTGGGGACGACGTCATCAATGCACTTATTGATGAAGACAATGACTGATGTGGTATACTCCTCAAAGCCATCGGAAGAATCCCGGAACATATTTCAGTCTGTGCTAGAAAAACTGTCCTGTAGCTTAGCATCTGCTTCATCTGACCACTTTTTTTATTGACCAAGTCACTGATGCTTCCTGCTTTAATTTTTGCTTGTAATCAGGAATCAGGAGGATAGAATTACAGTGCCTTGCAAAAGTACACCCGCTTGGTGTTTTTCCTATTTTGTTGCATTACAACCTGTAATTTCAATGGATTTTTATTTGGATTTCATGTAATGGATATACTCAAAATAGTCTACATTGGTGAAGTGAAAAAAATTCTAAACGGAAAAGTGGTGCGTGCATATATATTCACCCCCTTTCCTATGAAGTCCCTAAATAAGATCTGGTGCAACCAATTACCTTCAGAAGTCACATAATTAGTTAAATAGTGTCCACCTGTGTGCAAAAATCCCAGTGGCTAGATGTGCCAAGCTTATAGAGACCTACCCCAAGAGACTTGCAGCTGCAATTGCTGCAAAAGGTGGCTCTACAAAGTATTGACTTTGGGGGGTGAATAGTTATGCTCAAGTTTTCAGTTTTTTTGTATTTATTCTTGGTTGTTTCACAATAAAAAATATTTTGCATCTTCAAAGTGGTAGGCATGTTGTGTAAATCAAATGATACAACCCACCCCCCCAAAAAAATCTATTTTAATTCCAGGTTGTAAGTGCCACGGGGGGTGAATACTTTTGCAAGCCACTGTATGATCAGATTTGCCAAATGGGGGACAAGGGAGAGCTTTGTACGCATCTCTGTGTGTGGAGTAAAGGTGGTTTAGAGTTTTTTTCCCTCTGGTATTGTTATGCCAGATATTGTGCACCAGCTGTTGTTTTCAAATATACATAATTCGCCACCCATTTTCTTACCAGACGCCGCTGTTTTGTCCTGCTGATACAGTGTATAACCAGCCAGCTGTATGTAGATAATGTCGTCGTTCTGCCACGACTCCTTGATGAATAAGATAATACAGTTTTTAACGTCCCATTGGTAGTTTAATCTTCCTCGTAGGTCGTCGATTTTATTTTCCAATGGTTGAACGTTAGCTAGTAGAATGGAAGGCAGTGGAAGTTTATTCAATCGCCTATGAATTCTCAGAAGGTAGCCCAACCTCTGCCCTATTTTTCTTTGTCTCCTCTTCATGCAAATGACAGGGATTTGGGCCTGTTCCCAGGAAAGTATGTCCTTCACGTCGGGCTCGTCGAACTGGTTAATGAAAAAAAATCTTCTGCCAGTTCATGGTGGGTAATCGCTGTTCTGATGGTAGCAGTAACATTATGTACAAAATAAGTAAAAAAATAAATATGACAAACAACGCAATAAAAAGAACAAAAAACACATTTGGATAGGAACACGTCAGCCATCATCTCCGGTGCCATGATACAAAAGTAAAGAAAATAATGTAATGTAATATAAAAACATTTATTTTCTTGTCACCAAAAAGTACTTGTTAGATTTTGAATGCCTAGGACATGAAAATGGTCCAATTCACACACATATCAAGAGAACATCCCTGGTCATCTGTACTGCCTCTGATCTGGAAGATTCACTAAACACAAATGCTTCGTTTTTAAACTATGTCTGAGTGTTGGAGTGTGCCACTGGCAATCCGTAAACTTAAAAAAACTAAAAAATTGTGCCGTCTGGTTTGCATAATACAAGGAATGTGAAACAACTTCTAATTTTACTTTTGATACATAAGTATATCTGAGCAACTACATTTACTTTTGATACTTAAGTATATACTTTTACTCAAGAAGTATTTTACTGGGTAACTTTCACTTTTACTTGAGTATGAATATTGGGTACTTTTTCCACCACTGGAGATTTGGCTGTCAAAGATACAGGAGTACTTTACTGCATCAGTGGGGGTAAACAGAGTAAAGGCACATTTCGTGAGCTGAGCATTCCTCCGTGACAGTCTTATTGCAAGTGTATTACAGGTAATGTATATGTTCAGCAACAAATGACAGAAACAGCTTGTCTGCTTTTTTCTGAATGCTGAATGCTGAATGCTGTGAGAAGCACTTCAGCACTTCTTTTTTCTAAGAGTGAATGAATTGTGCGGACCCATTGACAAATAGAAAGGTATCTCATAAGGAAGACTGGGGAACAAAGTAACACAGCATCAGTAGCAACAACAAAATGTTATTCAGTGTGTTAATGCTTGGTTAGTGTATCTACATACCTATGAATATTTGCTTAAATCCATTGATACATTTGTTTTATTGACAAAAAAATGGTTTCAGGCAGAACTATAAATATTCTTGCTGCCTCTCTGTTTTTATTATTGACCTGTGGAACATTCCCCATATATCTAATCATATCATGTTTATCAGTAAGAAAGGGTATTTTGACTGGTATAGTTAGAAAAATGAAAAAAGGCAAATTTATACTTTGAATGCTAAAAGTATATTATATTAAATGTTTACATTTTGGCTACTCCATTCTTGGTCAATATGACATGCGTAAAATATCAAATAAATGTTTTGTTGTCAATTTAGTGTATTTTCATTCAGTTTCAAATTATAAATACACCACTGGTCAAAAGTTGTATTTCTTTTGTATGTAGAATAATAGTGAAGACATCAAAACTATGAAATAACACATGGAATCATGTAGTAACAAAAACAAGTGTTAAACAAATCAAAATATATTTTATATTTAAGATTCTTCAAATCGCCACCCTTTGCCTTGACTGCTTTGCACACTCTTGGCATTCTCTCAACCAGCTTCATGAGGTAGTCGGCTGGAATGCCTTTCAATTAACAGGTGTACCTTAAAAGTTAATTTGTGGAATTTATTTCCTTCTTAATGCGTTTGAACCAATCAGTTGTATTGTGACAAGGTAGGGGGGTATACAGAAGATTTGGTAAAAGACCAAGTCTATATTATGGCAAAAAAACTGCTCAAATAAGTAAAGAAAAACAACAGTCTACTTTAAGACATGAAGGTCAGTCAATACGAAACATTTTAAGAACTTTGAAAGTTTCTTCAAGTGCAGTGGCAAAAACCATAAAGTGCTATGATGAAACTAGCTTTCATGAGGCCTGCCACAGGAATGGATAACCCAGATTTACCTCTGCTGCCCTCCCGACCTCAACCAAATTGAGATGGTTTGGGATGAGTTGGACCACAGAGTGAAGGAAAAGCAGCCAACAAGTGCTCAGTATATATGGGAACTCCTTCAAGACTGCTGGAAAAGCATTCCAGGTGAAGCTGGAAATCAAAATATAAAATATATATATATATATATATTTTTTTTTGGTTACTACATGATTCTTTATGTGTTATTTCATAGTTATGATGTCTTCACTAACATTCTATAATGTAGAAAATAGTAAAAACTTTTGACCTGTAGTGTATTTTTAATTACAATTTTTAGTGTTACATTTAACCCTGCCTTTGGGGTCAATTGTAAAACTTAATTTCCGCCACTTTCAGTTGAATTTTAAACGACTGGTGTACTAGAAACATATAGTTACATTGTGTAATGTTAGCTGAGATATATGCATGTTGTTTGTATAAAACAACTAAACCGTGAACACACCAGGTCTGATGCATTTTTCCCTCCAACTTTCCCCAAAAATTGCATAACATAACTGCTGCGGTTATTCTCAGTGGCAATATGTTGTTCAAAGTGAATGGAGAGCACGCAGTAATGAGAGAAAGATCATATACTAAGGGAACAATTATAAGCAACTGAAAATATTAGGATAGGCTGCTCATCCAATAGGATGAATCATTAAAGGAGCTTGGCTACATTTCATTCAGTTGCACCCCATTTAATAAGAGAGGACATGCAAAACTAGCACCTGTCACGATTTCTCGCACATATGCTGACTATCATGACACTTGCTGCCTCCAGTTTTCTTTCTATCTGATTAAAGAGATGAAGTCCAGACAGGCTAGACCTATTTTAGGAAACTCTCTGAATGGAGATAGATAATTTGCGAACTCATACAAGCACACACACCCTCCTAAAAGGACCCATCAATCAAAGCCGCCTGCAGCACATGTCCCTTAGGCACATAAGGGGGCGAACGGAATTTACACAATTGTTACCTGGAGGAAAATGGGAGAGGGTCATGCTTTTTCAATTTCAGTTTGGATGAGGGTGTAGTGTATATTTGTTTTTATTACAGGGCTGTCACGACTTCCGCCGAAGTCGGCTCCTCTCCTTGTTCGGGCGGTGTTCGGCGGTCGACGTCACCGGCTTTCTAGCTATTGCCACTCCATTTTTCATTGATCCATTTGTTTTGTCTTGTTCCCTGCACACCTGGTTTACATTCCCTAATCACACTGCATGTATTTATTCGTCTGTCCCCTCTCATGTCTTTGTGTGATATTGTTTGTGTTACGTGTTATTTGTGTCGCGCCAGACTGGTGTTCTTATATTCCGTGTTGTTCACGAGGTATGTTTGTGACTGTTTGCGCGTTTTTGCACTTTTGCTAACTGGCTGGAGGTTTTGACGCAGTGGCGTCCATCTGTTGCTTTCTCCTGCCTAAATAAAGTGTGCTCCTGTTCACAACTCTCTGCTCTCCTGCACCTGACTCCGCTACGAGTACGTACACCCGTGACAAGGGGAGGGTCATGTAATTTGCAATCGATTAAATGTCATATTGCTTTGGGTTTGATAATTAATTAGCTTATTATATCTCAATGTTTGCCTGATGATGCCCCTCATCACTGATTCTCTGCTATCAAGTCTGGTCTCAATCAAATGATCCATAGCCTATACTATAGTCTAGGCTATAAGAGGAGCAAATATCGGAGAAGCACAAGGCAAAGTTATATTTCTAAGAATATGTTAATCCTTCCTAAGCTTTTGCACTGCTGGGGTTGTGTATATAAAAAACTATCCACATATCTACAATGCAAAATCCATGTGTACACGTGTGTATAGTGCGTATGTTATGATGATGTGTGTGTGTGTGTATATGCATGTGTCTGTGTCTGTGCCTATGTTTGTGTTTCTTCAAGGTCCCCGCTGTTCCATAAGGTGTATTTTTACCTGCTTTTTAAATCTGATTCTACTGCTGGCATCAGTTACCTGTAGTCATGGCTGCCTCCCGCAGTCTGTTCTGGACTTGGGGACTGTGAAGAGACCTCTGGTGGCATGTTTTGTGGGGTATGCATGGGTGTCCGAGCTGTGTGCTAGTATTTTCAACAGACAGCTCGGTACCTTCAGCTTGTCAACACCACTTACAAGTAATGAGGAAGTCAATCTCTCTTCCGCTATGAGCCATGAGAGACTGACACACATGTCATTAATGTTAGCTCTCTGTGTACTTTTAAGGGCCAGCTGTGCTGCCCTGTTCTGAGCCAACTGTAATTTTCCCAAGTCCCTCTTTGTGGCACCTGACCACACGACTGAACAGTAGTCCAGGTGCGACAAAACTAGAGCCTGTAGGACCTACCTTGTTGATAGTGTTGTAAAGAAGTCAGAAAAACACTTTATTATGGACAGACTTCCCCCATCTACTGTTGTATCAATATGTTTTGACCATGACAGTTTACAATCCAGGTTTATTCCAAGCAGTTCAGTCACCTCAACTTGCTCAATTTCCACATTATTCATTACGAGATGTAGTTGAGGTTTAGTGTTTAGTGAATGATTTGTCCCAAATACAATGCTTTTAGTTTTGGAAATATTTTGGACAAACTTAGACCTTGCTAACCTTTCTGAAACTAACTGCAGCTCTTTGTTAAGTGTTGCAGTCATTTCAGTCACTTTAGTGTATAGTTTTGAGTCATCCGCATACATTACTCAAAGCCAGTGGCCTTACTCAAAGCCAGTGACATGCCGTTAGTAAAGATTGAAAGAAAGCAAGGGGCCTTAACAGCTACCCTGGGGAATTCCTGATTCTACATGGATTATGTTTGAGAGGATTCCAAAAAAGAACACCTTCTGTTCTGTTCGACAAGTAACTCTTTATACACATTATAGCAGGGGATGTAAAGCCATAACACATATGTTTTTCCAGCAGCAGATTATGATCAATAATGTCAAAAGCTGCACTGAAGTCTAACAATACAGCCCCCTCAGTCATTTTATCATGAATTTTTCTCAGCCAATCATCAGTCATTTGTGTAAGTGCTGTGCTTGTTGAGTGTCCTTCCCTATAAGCGTGCTGAAAGTCTGTTGTCAATTTGTTTCCTGTGAAATAGCATTGTATCTGGTCAAACACAATTTTTCCAGAAGTTTACTAAGGGTTGGTAACAGGCTGATTGGTCTGCTGTTTGAGCCAGTAAAGGGGGCTTTGCTATTCATGGGTGGAATGACTTTAGCTTCCCTCCAAGCCTGAGGGCACACACTTTCTGGTAGGCTTAAATTGAAGATGTGGCAAATAGGAGTGGTGATATGGTCTGCAATTATCCTCAGTAATTTTCCATCCAGATTGTCAGACCCCGGTGGCTTGTCATTGTTGATATGCAGCAGCTGTACTAAAAAACAAAGGACTTTTTCACTGGTGATCAGATACTCCAAGTGTAACTGGTTCTGTTGCGCTCAATATATACACATGATAGTCTAAGTTTGGAACAGTGATGTAGTTGTCTATGTTATTTTTTAACAAATCAAAACATCTCTGGTGCTGCAGCATGTGCTCATTCCTTGTCATGCTCTGTTGTGGTATTGTGCTATTATGATGTGAAACGATTTAGAATTGCAGGAAATGCATTATAAAAGGCTTTTTTTCTCAGACTGCAAATAAGATAATAAATTCATGCAGTTCTTTATTAATGGAAATATTTTCTGCGGTGGTTGGCAAATCCACAGCCTCCTGGCTACTTCGCCATGTAATGCTTACAAAACAAAGAACCGTTTCTAAAACTGCATGGCTAAGGCATGTTCTCTGTTACCCAAAGTAATAATTAAAACGTCAAATGGATATAGGGGAGGATCAGGTAAAAAATATATTTTACTGAAGGGTGGGCCATCCATTTTCATTTCAGATAGGTCACATTTTCTCCAGGTATCCCTCATTATAAATAACGCACAGTCCCTAAGCAAATAACATTTCTCTTTTACAAAAACGTATTCAAAACATTGCCTTAGCTTCAAATCCTTTCTGTAGGATATCGAAAACTAGTCTACGTTATAGAATAATGCAAAATTGACACGCAAAGTTTGAAGGGGGAGATCGAGACAGCTGTGATATAGGTTATATGAAGATGAAATTTACAACCATTAGAAAATAGAAACACATGCACACAACATGTCCGTAGCAGCCTAATGATCAGCCGTTGATACATTTTTGTGAAGCAAGGGGTGGTTATTTGAGTGCTTTATCTAAATCTGTGCAACCACTTATTGATAAGGGTAAACTCCGGCGGATATTTTTTTGTCTCTGTCTTTGTTACACCCTGACCATAGAGAACCTTTTATTTTCTATGATGGTTAGGTCGGGGTGTGACTAGGGTCTGTTATCTAGGTTGTTGTATGTCTATGTTGGCCTGGTATGGTTCCCAATCAGAGGCAGCTGTTTATCGTTGTCTCTGATTGTTGGGGATCATATTTAGGCAGCCATTTTCCCCACTGTTTTTTTGTGGGATCTTGTTTTTGGTTAGTTGCCTGTGAGCACGCCATTTGCTGCACGTTTCATTTGCTGTTTATTGTTTTTGTGAGTTTCATCTGAATAAATGTGGAACTCTACGCACGCTGTGCCTTGGTCCGTTAATTCTACAAACAATCGTGACAGTCTTTTAGGGTTGCCTATAGCACGTGGTCACCTAGATGCACTATAGCAGGCCTACAATATATAGCCTAATATATAGGCTATACAAATGATGCATGAATATATTAATTCATTTCTAACTTACACATCTCTCTGCCTTCTTCACTGTTCCCTTCTGGCCCAATTCACTCATCTTCGCTGGCAACTTCACTGGCCTATTTCTTCCCCTCTCTCTAGCACTTAAGAGTAGCCTACACTCTTAAAAAGAGGTGCTACCTAAAAGGGTTCTTCGGCTGTCACCATAGGAGTACCCTTCTTAGAACCCTTTTTGGCTCCAGGTAGAACTCTTTTGGGTTATATGTAGAAGCCTTTCCACAGAGGTATCTAGAACCAAAAAGTGTTCTACCTGGAACAAAAAGGGTTCTTCTATGGGGACAGCTGAAGAACCCTTTTGAAACCCTTTTTTTCTGAGTGTGTATATATAGACAACGAACAGTAATATAGTTTGAAACTTATTTTTAGCAATTATTTTTACACTAATAGGCCTCGGCTTATTCGAGGAGAGAAGCATCGATCGATTCTCTTGCTTGCTGAATGCCTGTAAAAGAGGCTACAACATTGTCAATGAACTGGCTTGGAAGTTAGAATGGCGAGAGCAACGTGTAGCTCTGGTGTGACGGGATCACATTGGTTAAATTGATACATTGCTGCACTGATGGATTGCAAACATAAAAAACAGGCACAGAGAAATGAATGAATCAATTCACACAACAAAGCCACAGACCTGTCAGTGCGCGGCCTGCCAATGGCAGTGTCCTAGGTAATAATTTATATTGGTCAACAACTTATTTATGCATGTGAAAAGATGTAAAAAGCTAACCTATTTAGAATAAATCATTCACGCAGAATGATATTTTGCAATTAGTGTAAATGACATCAATAAATATGACGTGTTTGAGAGTCCAGTGCCTCTGACTCTGCACATTCATGCTTCTATCTTACCTCCCACCTTTCCTTATTTTTATCGTCGTTTAAAAAAAAAAAAAAATACAGTATGTGCTTATTTGAGAAACGTGCTATTTCGCCCATATTTTTATGAGGATACACACATGAACAGGGTCCGGGGATAACACATGGACTGACCGTTGAAGCTGACGTTGCGTATATACTTGAGCAGGGTCTTCCCCTCGGCTGCCTCCATCCCAGGGCAAATGCCAGAGTGCTCTGGACACAGGTCTCTCTGTATATTGTGGAGGGCATAAGCCATGGCATACACAGCATCTATTACAAACTGAACCTTCCCCTCCTGCTCATACTTGGAGTCTATCCCGATCCTCTCCTGGCCTGAGGAGAGAGAGAGGAGAGAGAGGAGAGGTCAAGAAAAGGACAGCCACACACTGTGAATCAGTCACCCTGTTGTGTGTGTAGCACGGCATGGGTCACATTCCTGCAGAGTTCTGTTGCAGTACCCCAAAACCAAATGCTACCCAAGAAGGAGATGAGCAGGTGGAACTGGATACCATATGTACATATGCATATTTCATAGTGAAGTCAGCCCACTATAGGTCCTATAGTGTACCTGTAGTTGAGATGTGTATCTTTTGTCCCATTTTAGGAGCGTTCAAGGCCATGACGAGAGGCATTTTACAGGAATCTCCTAGCATTGTCAGCAGCACCATGCTCTATTACAGTCTCTCTTCAGTGCTACTCTGCCCTTTCACTATGGACTAGGTCTTTTCATTTCACTGGTGATACTGTGACTGAATGTGTAATGAATTTCTTCAGGTTGGTGGGGGATTTCTTATCTCTTGCTTTTTGTGGGTGGGGGATCCTTTGCCTGATGTATATTGCAAATGTTTTATGTGCTAATGTGAACAGGTTATGTCATTAAGCGTGGCATATGGACGCTGAATATATTCATTTGAAAGACACAAGCAGTAATTAACAAGGATGCATTAACTGGAAAGCAGCTCGTAAATCCACAGCACAAAATAACAGATGAACTGTGGTGTGCTGTACAGCACTGTGGGGAAAAGCTGCCAGAGATCACTGTGTGATTTTCACATGTAAATACAGAATAAAGACTCCCAGTTTACGTTGCGAACTTGATCATGAGAATAAGGAAAAAAGACTGGCTGTGCCACCAGGCCGAATATGAATAAAATGTTGGAGACTGGCAAAAGCTGAAAAAGTTCAAATGCAATAAATGTTGACATTTTCTCCAGTTTCTCTCTTTTCAACATACATTTCAGCCCACAGATAACCTTTGTTGTTTTCCAGAGCAGTGAGTAGAGCGTTGATAGAAACAACTTTGAATACAAAAAAATACCTTCCCTTCAGTACCTCACATTCATAAATATAGATCGGCTTGGTTAGATGTGAAAAAGACAGAAATGGAAGCAGCTATACGCCGACTTCACAGTTAAAAGAGAATATCTTCCTCAGTATGGCTGAAGTACGTGGATGTAAATAAGAGGCATTTTAGTGTCTTTGTACAATGCTTATAAGCTTTGCTGATATTCTAAATTAAATTTGTATGTGGTTTATGGACAGTGCAATGATCTGTAGCATGTGGCACATAAAGAAATTATGAAAGGCTTCAGTACCCTTCAGTACTTCAAGCCATATCAAATATATAAATCCCTGTCACTAGCACTGACATAGTGTTATTGTATCGTTTGTAGCTTTGCTGGCATACCTGTAGGATGGATAGATATCACAGTGAGCAACACTTCCACACTACCAATGCTCCCAAGTCCCAACACACCTCATTACAAGTAATGCTTGCAGCTAGATTAAAACAGTGTCGGTAACAAAGCTCTTTGGGTGTATCAATAGTGAGTTACTGTATCTGCAGAGCTTGATTTACTTGCATCATTTCTGTGTAGTTTCTCTGATCAGTACTTCTCCAAATGGCATGCATGTTTCTCTACCATCTACTTAGCATACATGACACAGCTGAACACTGCTGACATGGTGCCTTTACCCAACTGGACACAACTTTACTCTCTCAGTAGGACCAGCTATTTAAGCTATTTGCATTATCCAGTGGGCCTACACCTTCAAGTCTGCATTAAGATATGTACTACAATTCAAGTCTCTTCCTATACCTGTAGCCTTGAGCATGACATGCATTAAAGTGCAAATTCATTACATTGGCAATGGCAATGCCCCCTCCCACAAACAAACATATTAAAATACAAATACCCAAGCAAACAAATGTCTGGCTACCTACCTGTGCATTTCCTGCTGGTGTCCTCTCGTTTGGAGGAGCTGAGGAGCCTGCAGTCAAAATTTTCCTCCCAGAATTCGGCGAACCACACATTTCTGCGATTATTCTCCAGGGTGAGCGAGGTGAAGTATTCATCAAACCCTGGAGAATCGAAAAAGAAAAGAGAATTCTGAAAGAAATGAAGCAAGACTTGGGAAGTGTTACTGGAGCGCTGTGCTGTACTGGCTGTTAGGAGTTGTATTAGTCTCATAGCTACAGTACAACTAAACCACTTTTCATTCTATTTTGACCACTGCAGTTCCTGTGTACAACATGGATCTTTAATCTTGGAAATCACATGAATATGACAGGATGCATAATAAATAATAACAGGGTTAGTATATGAAGTCTATATGCACAGTATTTTGTTAGAAGGGCAGTACCTTGTAGGTGTCTGCATATATAGTTTCCTGGGAACGTGTATATCATCTACTGTACATGTATCACTAGCCACTTTAAACTATGCCACTTTGTTTACATACCCTACATTACTCATCTCATATGTATATACTGTACTCGATACCATCTACTGCATCTTGCCTATGCCGTTCTGTACCATCACTCACTAATTCATATATCTTTATGTACATATTCATTATCCCTTTACACTTGTGTGTATAAGGTAGTAGTTTTGGAATTGTTAGGTTAGATTACTCGTTGGTTATTACTGCATTGTCGGAACTAGAAGCACAAGCATTTCGCTACACTCGCATTAACATCTGCTAACCATGTGTATGTAACAAATAACATTTGATTTGATTTAGGTACATAGATTTTATCCATTAACTTTTGTGTAATACGCTTTATGCTTTGGGCATTTGTATTTATTCATGATAAATTGTACTATGGGGGTTCTATATACGCACACTCAGGGTTTCTGACCTCATCTGTGTAATGTATTTTATGTTGCACTCTTTTTAAAAACGTATTCTACCGTGTGAAAATTAATTACTGTAATAAACAATGAAATCAAGAGATCAGCAGTAATATTAATTGATACCAAGCACAAAGACTGGCTCAATGTATCATTTCCAGCTGTGACATACCCATAGTTCTACAGTCATGGTGTCTTCTTTCTCACGTAGTCGGTTTTATCAGCTAAATCAGAGAGATGACTAATCATGACTGAATGACTCGGCTGATTTTCTTTTCAAAGGGACATCAATGATGCATGCTGGTTTAATATACTCCTCTTGCCTTCTGGCTCTTCCCAGACCAAGTCTTGTCCAGTCTAGACCTGTCTAATTAAAAAAATCTTATTGAAAACCCACACTTCACTTGCCACCTAGTCCCCAGATTGTAATGATAAATGGCTATTATTGTAGTGACACCGAGCAGAAATGCTGGTAAAACAGTGGAGTTTTTGAGCTACGCACAAGACCACAGTACAACAATGTGCGTTCTACTGTCTCCTACTACTGTACATAAGCCTGTGGTCATTATAGTGTGTATGGTCCATATAGTGTGTGTGTACCTTTAATAGATGAGCGTTTGGGCAGTATAGTGACTGCTCCCACAGCCACGTCCTCTAACTGGTGTATTGGGCTGCTCTTCGACCCCCAACTGTCCGATCCAATCCACAGGAAATGGCCCACCTGATTGGCTCTCCTGGTGGCATTGAGAACTCCCCTGCAAGGGCAGCCATGTGTGAATTAGGAGAAAGCAGAAGGGACACATGCAATCCATTAGTGGGTCCACAGCAACCTACAAAGATGTATATATATATATATATATATATATATATATATATATACAGTGGGGCAAAAAAAGAATTTAGTCAGCCACCAATTGTGCAAGTTCTCCCACTTAAAAAGATGAGAGAGGCCTGTAATTTTCATCATAGGTACACTTCAACTATGACAGACGAAATGAGAAAAAAAATCCAGAAAATCACATTGTAGGATTTTTAATTTATTTATTTGCAAATTATGGTGGAAAATAAGTATTGGGTCACCTACAAACAAGCAAGATTTCTGGCTCTCACAGACCTGTAACTTCTTCTTTAAGAGGCTCCTCTGTCCTCCACTCGTTACCTGTATTAATGGCACCTGTTTGAACTTGTTATCAGTATAAAAGACACCTGTCCACAACCTCAAACAGTCACACTCCAAACTCCACTATGGCCAAGACCAAAGAGCTGTCAAAGGACACCAGAAACAAAAGTGTAGACCTGCACCAGGCTGGGAAGACTGAATCTGCAATAGGTAAGCAGCTTGGTTTGAAGAAATCAACTGTGGGAGCAATTATTAGGAAATGGAAGACATACAAGACCACTGATAATCTCCCTTGATCTGGGGCTCCACGCAAGATCTCACCCTGTGGGGTCAAAATGATCACAAGAACGGTGAGCAAAAATCCCAGAACCACACGGGGGGACCTAGTGAATGACCTGCAGAGAGCTGGGACCAAAGTAACAAAGCCTACCATCAGTAACACACTACGCCGCCAGGGACTCAAATCCTGCAGTGCCAGACATGTCCCCCTGCTTAAGCCAGTACATGTCCAGACCCGTCTGAAGTTTGCTAGAGAGCATTTGGATGATCCAGAAGAAGATTGGGAGAATGTCATATGGTCAGATGAAACCAAAATATAACTTTTTGGTAAAAACTCAACTCGTCGTGTTTGGAGGACAAAGAATGCTGAGTTACATCCAAAGAACACCATACCTACTGTGAAGCATGGGGGTGGAAACATCATGCTTTGGGGTTGTTTTCTGCAAAGGGACCAGGACAACTGATCTGTGTAAAGGAAAGAATGAATGGGGCCATGTATCGTGAGATTTTGAGTGAAAACCACCTTCCATCAGCAAGGGCATTGAAGTTGAAACGTGGCTGGGTCTTTTAGCATGAAAATGATCCCAAACACACCGCCCGAGCAACGAAGGAGTGGCTTCGTAAGAAGCATTTCAAGGTCCTGGAGTGGCCTAGCCAGTCTCCAGATCTCAACTTCATAGAAAATCTTTGGAGGGAGTTGAAAGTCTGTGTTGCCCAGCAACCAAAACATCACCGCTCTAGAGGAGATCTGCATGGAGGAATGGGCCAAAATACCAGCAACAGTGTGTGAAAACCTTGTGAAGACTTACAGAAAACGTTTGAGATAAACTTTTGTTATTGACCAAATACTTATTTTCCACCATAATTTGCAAATAAATTCATAAAAAATCCTACAATGTGATTTTCTGGATTTTTTTTTCTCATTTTGTCTGTCATAGTTGAAGTGTACCTATGATGACAATTACAGGCCTCTCATCTTTTTAAGTGGGAGAACTTGCACAATTGGTGGCTGACTAAATACTTTTTTTGCACTACTGTATATATCAGTACAGTACAGAAGTTGTGTGTCATTTATATTTATTGTATATTTACACCATATTATAGTGCCTTGCGAAGTATTCGGCCCCCTTGAACTTTGCGACCTTTTGCCACATTTCAAGCTTCAAACATAAAGATATAAAACTGTATTTTTTTGTGAAGAATCAACAACAAGTGTGACACAATCATGAAGTGGAACGACATTTATTGGATATTTCAAACTTTTTTAACAAATCAAAAACTGAAAAATTGGGCATGCAAAATTATTCAGCCCCCTTAAGTTAATACTTTGTAGCGCCACCTTTTGCTGCGATTACAGCTGTAAGTCGCTTGGGGTATGTCTCTATCAGTTTTGCATATCGAGAGACTGAAATTTTTTCCCGTTCCTCCTTGCAAAACAGCTCGAGCTCAGTGAGGTTGGATGGAGAGCATTTGTGAACAGCAGTTTTCAGTTCTTTCCACAGATTCTCGATTGGATTCAGGTCTGGACTTTGACTTGGCCATTCTAACACCTGGATATGTTTATTTTTGAACCATTCCATTGTAGATTTTGCTTTATGTTTTGGATCATTGTCTTGTTGGAAGACAAATCTCCGTCCCAGTCTCAGGTCTTTTGCAGACTCCATCAGGTTTTCTTCCAGAATGGTCCTGTATTTGGCTCCATCCATCTTCCCATCAATTTTAACCATCTTCCCTGTCCCTGCTGAAGAAAAAGCAGGCCCAAACCATGATGCTGCCACCACCATGTTTGACAGTGGGGATGGTATGTTCAGGATGATGAGCTGTGTTGCTTTTACGCCAAACATAACGTTTTGCATTGTTGCCAAAAAGTTCAATTTTGGTTTCATCTGACCAGAGCACCTTCTTCCACATGTTTGGTGTGTCTCCCAGGTGGCTTGTGGCAAACTTTAAACAACACTTTTTATGGATATCTTTAAGAAATGGCTTTCTTCTTGCCACTCTTCCATAAAGGCCAGATTTGTGCAATATACGACTGATTGTTGTCCTATGGACAGAGTCTCCCACCTCAGCTGTAGATCTCTGCAGTTCATCCAGAGAGATCATGGGCCTCTTGGCTGCATCTCTGATCAGTCTTCTCCTTGTATGAGCTGAAAGTTTAGAGGGACGGCCAGGTCTTGGTAGATTTGCAGTGGTCTGATACTCCTTCCATTTCAATATTATCGCTTGCACAGTGCTCCTTGGGATGTTTAAAGCTTGGGATTTTTTTTTGTATCCAAATCCGGCTTTAAACTTCTTCACAACAGTATCTTGGACATGCCTGGTGTGTTCCTTGTTCTTCATGATGCTCTCTGCGCTTTTAACGGACCTCAGACTATCACAGTGCAGGTGCATTTATACGGAGACTTGATTACACACAGGTGGATTGTATTTATCATCATTAGTCATTTAGATCAACATTGGATCATTCAGAGATCCTCACTGAACTTCTGGAGAGAGTTTGCTGCACTGAAAGTAAAGGGGCTGAATAATTTTGCACGCCCAATTTTTCAGTTTTTGATTTGTTAAAAAAGTTTGAAATATCCAATAAATGTCGTTCCACTTCATGATTGTGTCCCACTTGTTGTTGATTCTTCACAAAAAAATACAGTTTTATATCTTTATGTTTGAAACCTGAAATGTGGCAAAAGGTCGCAAAGTTCAAGGGGGCCGAATACTTTCGCAAGGCACTGTATTTAAAAAATATACATATATTCCAAGTGGTGACATTTGCTCGATCGGTTTTCTATCGCTGATTTGCACATCATGTCAAAAATATCATGCCACCGTGTGGGCCTGTGGGTTAATTAACCTTGTTGGAGTGGGCGCCCTGATTCTAGTTGGTGAGCTAGGCAGGCTAGTGGCAGGGAAGGTCTCCCACTCAGAAGTACGAGATGGGGAGGGGGGCGGGGGTAGGTTGACCTCAGGTTGACCTCAGGTCTCCCCACTGGAAGCCCGAAGTAGGGGGAGCAAGGGAATCTATCAAATAGCACACTTCTAACTTTGTACAGTACTAATGCAATTAGTTGTGCAATTTAGTTTGTGTGTTTCTTGTTTGAAGTGCAATACTGTAATAATCAAGTTCTCTTCTTCATAAATGTGTTATTTTATTTGTGTATTTGTGTGATATAGGATTTGTGCAATTTAGTTTTATTTGTGTGTTTTTTGTTATCAATATTGTAATTAGTGTAATAGTTCGATTCACTCTGTTATTTATTTTTATATACTACAATTTGTTTCTATTTGTCTTTGTTATTTATTTGTTACTTGAGTCTTATTTTTCTATATATTTTTCTATATTTTTAAATGATTATTATGATTATGATTATGATTATTTATTTGTGTTGTTCCAAATGTCTGAATGAAAAATACAGTTAACTAACTAACTAACTAACTAACTAAATAGTGCAGAATGGTGCTTATTTTGGGGGGAGGGGCAGAAGGGGGGGGTTCGCCCAGGGAGACATACAAGCTAGAACCGCCACTGCTCAAAGGTATTGTAAATTAAATCATATCTGCTGCTTTGTTGTGATATTCCATATTCTCAGTTCTCCTCCTAGGCACGTTTCTGTTTGTGTTATTGGAGGCATATTTGTGTTACAGACACCCAGTGTGTGCACACACACAAAGGATCTGTCTGCGCCTCCAACCTGTCTTCAAGGTTTCTGCTATGAGATTAAAGAACTCGACTTGACATGTCATCAAAGCCCCTCAACAACATAGATGCATTCGGATGCTGTGTACTGAACTACACACCGTATGTCTTCTTCACTGGCAAAGATGATGACTGCCCGGGAGTGGTGCATATCCAGCAGTTGTTGGACGGCTTTGTCATAATCCTCTAGCTTGGGGTTGTGGGGAATTTTTAAAGACTGTGCGATGCAGATCCCACCTTTAATTCAGAGAGAGAGAGAGAGAGAAAGAAGGAGAGCTGATGAGACTTCTGGGATTTTTACCCACAGAGACACACACAGAGGCAAACACAGAAATATACACACACATATGAGAACACGTACACACGGACATGCACACACTTGAAACCCTCAAGTCAAGATCGTGTTAATCCTTTCTAATGGAAATATTGTTATTGTTTATTCATCCTCGCAATAGGATCTCTGTCTTTCCAAGATAGTTGAGTGAGAAAATATACATGTACTATACATCCCATTTACATTTGAGTCATAAATGCTGTGAGCTGAGTGGTTTACAGTAAGTGGTACATCACTGGGGATGAACAACAGCATGAAAATGAACAACTGAAAGAAAAACCCTCACAAATTAATAGTGGGATCCATTTCTTAATAGAGGGCTGTGGGTGAATAATTACAGGACAACAGAAGACCAAACCAATATGAAACTGTGTCAACAGGGTAGAAGGAACACATAAATACACTTTTCACACTTTGTGACCACAGATTCAAAAGTTGTCTCTTCCCCATTGACTTTTCATTTAACGTCATTATTAGACACACCACAATGGACAGTCAACCAATCAGATCTGGAGACAGGCTACACAAACAAGGAGGATATTGATATTGACAATGAATCATGTTCAGACAGGTCAGTGCTAATGAGTTTGTACAGGATGAAAGGTACTGATTGCTTCCGTGCGTCACTAAATAGGTATTAGATATTTGGCGAGCCGACCGTGACAGTCACCTCAAAGATATGGCCAAAACTTAGTTGGCAATTGTCCTTGAGGGAATATTAACACGGGCAATCATTTAACGTAATCCATGGTTGTCTGAATCTTAAATGAAGGGCCTGTAATATGACCTAATTTACTCCTGTCAAGAGTTAAAGGTCATCTTTAAATGTCGTCCCGTAGCTCTGTGTTGTGCTGAGGAAAACACTGGTGCTGGAGGAGAGACTGCAGCCACCATTTTGTGAGAAGAAAAACAAACAATAAGTTTGACAGATTTTTTGTCATCCTCGGCACACATTCATCAGCTCATTATGTAAATATAAAAATCAAATCATATCTTATTAAACAAATACCTTAATTGCATTCCGTCCGCTGGAGCAGATGTGAGAGCATGGGCCAACCTTTTCCAGCGGTTACTGTACTCATATAGAGTAAATGGACATTATTGTGCACCTGAAGACACACCATAGTTAGAACTAGATGATGAGCGGCAGTCTGGCTTGGTCCCGAGTTAACACCCAGGCTTCTCTATCCAAACCAATTAAAATTTCTCTGACTCAAGCACTCCTAATATCAGCTAACCTTTCCAACATTGGGTTGGTTTCCCTGAGTAGACAGAGAAATGGGAGGAATCTCCTAATTGGTCATCTGCTCAGACTCATTACTTTGATATAAACAGCTTTGAGCTTGCAGAAGAGAAACCACACCTCCATCTGTTTACTGGGCTACATCTAAAAAGAGCCCATCCCCCTCTTACTATCCCCACAGCAGCAGCCATAGACAGAATTAGAAAATATTGCTGATTCCCAGACAATATATCTCTACAAAGACAGTTAGGATGGCTCCTGTAATCCCCATAAGTGGACAGAACAAAAATGCTGAGCTCCTTTTGTAGCTTGTTAAATGCTTGGGGATTGGGCTCTCCTGTTAAAATGAAAAGGGCAGTCTGCTATTGTGGTGCATCTGTGGAGCTGTAGCAGCAGAGACAGAGGCAGCAGTAGCAGCAGCCGAAGGGTCTCATAGGGACACCACTACAGCTCCATTTCAGCACCGATATTCAACATGATTCTTCAGGGCTCTAGGGGTGCTTAATGCCACTGCTACAAACGAGGTTTACTTTTTGGGAAACTGTCTATGTGCCTGTCTGTCTGTCGCTGGGTATTACATGTAATGACGATTAATTCACCATAAAATGTAGATCTAGATTTTAGGGGCAATAAGAATATGCTTGTCACTGTCACAGCGTGTATGGGAAGCAGAGGCCACACTTGAAGCTGGAAGCGGACAGAGACATGGGTCATGGCAGACAGCCACTGATGAAGATAAGCAGCTTTTTGAGTGGTTTTCCTTTCTGAGCACCAGGCTTGAACATGCTGTGAGGACTAGACTGCCCCAAAGGCTGTAGACTGGCTGTGTGCTGTGCAGCCAAGGCTAAATTATTGAATGACTTGCAGAATTCCTCGTCAGTCGGCCAAGATGGGAAAACCAGGCAGAGCCATCAGAGCCAGAAGTCTACTGCCAGAACTCTGTGCTGTGGGTCTGAGTGCCTTCACCTGCCACTGGCAGAGTGTCTTATCTCTGGACATGAAAGAGAGAGAGCTCTCCATTCACACAGCAGACACTGGAATAAAGAGCAGTGCCATGTCTCTTTTGGAGAAGGAAATTATGACTCAGAGATAAATGCAGGGGATAACATAGAGTGGAGTGTTTTACTCCTCACACTGCTTTATGTGGCAAATTCAAATCCTACATATAGAAGATTCTAATTATTCGTTTTTTTTTTGTGAAATTAGAATCCTATGACATTTCAATGTGCACAATACTTAATTTCTATTATGATGGACCTACTGGTTGGTATCTACATTAAACATCCTCCCCCCATTCCAACTTGATGCTCCACATTTCCCAGTTTGGTTAATATATCACAGATAAAATAATGATTTAATTCATCAGGCTTCTGCTAGGTCTGGGCTACGTGCCACAGGTTGTGTGCTGCATGAACAGCTTCAAGTAGTCATCCCCATATCCCAAAATGGGGGGGGGGGGGATTAGACCGTGACTTTTCAGGAAACTCCCCTGAAATCCGGGAGGTTCCTAAAGGACTCAACACCCTCCCTACCCATTTTGCTCTGACCCCACCGCCCCTCCCGCAGAACTACCCCACCCCCGAGGGGGGATCCATAATTCTCCAATTATATTTATCACCTCCAGAGCAGAGGCAGAACTACTACAGGCTCCCTCCACTACCACTTTCCCCCCAATGAAGCTCCTCCCAATGCAGCTCAAGTGGGAGCCCTGCAGGAATGGAATGCCATTCCTACTCTGTACATGTGAGCCCCTTCCTTCATTCCTTCCTGATACCATATTCCATTCCACTGTCATGTTCACCCTAGAAGAGAGATGGGATGGCTGCAGGAGCACACTGTTCCAGTTTAAAAGGCTCATCTTACGAGAACACATCAAGCTTTTGGTCAAATACTGAGGGCAAGCCAGTGAAGTCACGTCTCACTGCAATATATTCAGAGTGTAAATTGACAGGTTTTTCTCAGTTCAAATAAGTGAAATGAAAACACGTCTGTGGCAGCATACTGCAATTCATTTAAGAGTGATGTCTGTGGGAGTATCTACTCCTCAAACACGCTTGCATGAGTCTGTTTATCAAAGAGCAAAAACAAACTCCATTGCTCCAGACCCAAGCCGAGGAAAACTAGATGAATCTTCCCTTGCTACACTTCTAAATAAAAGACAACTAATTCGCATAACTTAGCGTAGCAGCCGTAGAAAGACATCTGAGATGAGTCCCCGCGTCCATTTTTCAGGGGAAACGGAAGTTAGAATGAAAAAACTGTACATCGGTTACGAGGAGAGTGCATTCGCATGGAACTGAGAGGGTGGAAGACTACCCAAACAAGGGGGAAAGAGGAGAGTGGAAAACAGAAGAGATCAATACGAGCTGACCATCAATCTAGTCTCTACTCAGGGTAATGGGCGGCCATATTGCATTAGTCCGGTGGATGCTTGAAGTGGTGAAGCGAGAATGCTACTAATGCATCTGACATTTCACTCTCACCAAAAGAATAAGGAGCCCACAAAACATCTCATGGCCCTACAGATCAACTCAAACAATATACTGTCGTGTATTTAGGTCTGAATGTTGTTGTTGTTGTTTCTATGGCACCACTGCTGCTTCAGTGCAGATACAGTATGTTGCTTGCCGCAAGTGATCCTGCAACTAGCCCATTCTTTGATGTTATAAATATACAGAGTTATGTCATAATCTTAATCAATTATTGTATTCAAATCACAATGCCTAGAGTGTGCAAGGGCTTCCATTGAGGTAAATGATTGCTATTTGATTTGTATGGGAATACAAAACATTCCCTGACTGCAGCTCAATTGTAATGTATGAGTCAACAATAACAGCAATATTTTATCATTTCTAACCCCCTTGTCTGTGATATTTTTAAATTCAAGACAATAACATCAATAACATAATTTTGCCAACTCTATGCTGAGACACAAACACCAGTGAAGGAAATACAACGGAGAGAAAACAATCTGGTAGCTGCAGACCCACCGTGTGCATTGGAGGATTTAACAAGCTGAAATATAAACCCAGCCAAAATAACCCACTAAATCATCCAGACTTTTCTTCCCAATTCCATCTCAGTGTTCTACAGAGGCTCCTCCTGCAGCTGTTCTCTCCAGTGCCACAGCAGCCTCTTAAAGTTTTAATGAGTGATCAGACTACACATGAACGTGCACAGATTAAATATTCATGTCCGCTGGACTTCTGATCATCGCCCATGGGATATCGTTAGCTCTCTCCCTTTCAGAGGTTGGCATTCACTAGCATCACTCCTCGGTACCAAAGTTCGGAGATTGGTCGACAGGGATCTAGCTAGTAGGTGCAAATGGAAATGGATTGGGATCTGTAGAGATCAAGATGAGAATCAGGAAGTAACCTTGGTTCCCTTGGTACAGCACTATTGCCAGGGGAGGAGTTGTATGAATGCTGAACCGTGTAATTTCTTAGGCCAGATTATGAAATATGTAATCCTTTCTTAAAGCAGCACCTGTCACTTGGATGGAAATGGAATTGAGAGTTAACCCACACAACGAATATTGCCAGCACCCACAGAACAAACTCTTATATTGTTAGAACATATTTTACCCTAGGACACTCACAGAACTGAATGTCACTCACAGAGCTAGAAGTCACTATGTTAATTGTTGTCAAGCTAATTAATACTTCTTAATTTATTACAAAATATAATTGTCAGCATGGCATTTACAGCAAATTGTAGGTCCATAGTGATCCGAGATGGACAAAACAGCCTCCCCCTCACCCCCGCCCCCCTCTCCTCTCCAGCCTTTCAGTGTACTGCCCATCTCAAAACACTCACCTGTCGGTATGGGACCCTGGGTAAAAAAGGCTTAAAGAGGAACAACACTGCTCTAACTGTAATTGACGGCTACAGCACTTTGAGAAATAAATCCAAAACTAAATCGTGCCATAGTATCTTATCATTTACAGTAACATTTCCACTACTACTTCCATAACTCACCAGCCTCCTTGGAGATCTGTTGGAAGGTTTCCACACCCTTCTCTCCGTAGCTGCCCTCAGAGGCCACGGTGGACACATAGGTCCAGCCCAGGGCTCTGATGATGTCCACCATGGCTTGGACTTGGAATGAGTCTGGAGGAACCACCCGAGAGAAGAAGTCATAGCGCCTGTCATCACTCAGCTCCGGGGCCGTGGAGGCGTAGCTGATCTGAGGGATCTGATTGGAGGACAGAGAGGAAGTGATGTTTAATCCTCTATTGTTTAAGAGGGTGCAGCAACAGTATACATTATTCAACCCTATTCATTATATTTCTGTCTGCAACGTTCTGAATATTTTACCTCACTAAATACGCCTGACTAAATACACTTATTATTGGTGGTAGATGACGTGAGTTCCAAACAGACAGACAGTGAAAACCACTTTGAGACCAAGTAAAAAGCACTGTATAAAAGCAATTCATTATCATCATTATTACTATTAAGCTATTTATCATCATTTGAGATGTTCCCGGTTCCCTACAATTATCACAGACTGCTTGGCTCATCAAACCTCCGGTTGACTTTACAGGTGACGTGTAGCTAATTGAAATATCATGTGAAAAGAAAGGACATAACCCAGACACTTGCCATGTCCGAATACCCATACTTGCGTCCTAAATACTCATGTTTAAGTATGCGAAAAAAATCAGTTTAATAGTATGCAACATTTAGAAAATCAAGTATACTTTATATGCCCGGATGTCATACTCTTTTCGGCTTTGACAACAGCTGATCAATTAAATATGGAGATGCACTACCGAAATCAACGAATAACAGAAAACTACGCAATCGCGCATGACGCATTCTCAGTATGTGAAAATGTAGTATGTGAATTTTCAAAAATCTAGTATGGTTTAAATGCCAGGATGTTATACTCATTTAGGCTCTTCTTCTATTAGAATTTGATGCACACATTTGCATAATGATTGGAAGAGGTGGGCTTCGAGTGATAGGCCCTAGCTCTTTTCAAGTAGCCAAACCTCAAGTAGGCTACTAGCTTCTGCGGTGGTGTTCAAATGTAGGCTAAATAGTTCTTGTTCTCCTTAAAATGATCATGAGTATTGCATCGTAGGCTACTGTACATCTTTGAAAACAGAAGTCTTTTTTTTTTCAAAGTGGATTTCCCATTGAAAAGTGTTTTTATTCTCTTGGCCTTCGTCAGAGATTTGAAACAAAATACTACACAATCTTTTATTTCTGAATGTGTCGGCACCTGGGACTTTGGATGTGGATATGGATTGTTAAAGTTTTGTAGTACAGGATACCTATTTAATTATTTAATGTATGGATCAAACCTAAGCAGGCATTCTGGTCTCGTTACCAAAGATCAGTGCTTTAGTTTATTATGTACAGTAGCTATCCAGCGGTTCTGAATTTGCGATCCACTCGACTGTCCACGTGTTTTTGTGCAATAGCCTTTTGATTTGAACATTTAAACGTTTTGGTGAGTGCACTGACTATTTGATGTAAATTATACATGTTACAGCACTTTGGTTCCACTAATAAATATTTTGAAATGTAACCAAATTACCTGTTTCTGTCTTCAGTCTGTTGTAAATTGGCTACAGTATTGGTTGAATGTGATAGTCTGACTATAACTAGCCTATAGGCCTATAGGCCATTCCTTCTCAGAGTTTAGAGAAATTCATTGAATTGTAAATGAGCTATTATCAAGCTGGTTATTGTGGTACATGTCTGTTGATTTTGGAAAAACCCACCAGCACTCGGCCCCGCCCCACCTACTCAGGCAGTCAGGAGCCGCTACTGCGTTGCGGCCGTGGCATACTGCATACTTTTTTACAAAACGGTACGTGCTAAATAGTATGCGACGATGAGTACATAGTATGCACTTTAAGTATGTATACGCCAGTATGAGTATTCGGGAAATGGACACTGTTATCTCCTTATCTATACTCACCCCTCCTCACCGGTCCACAGTGGAATCATGATAATAATGAGTGTTCAGCAGCTACCTTGCATCACTCAGGTGGGCTGAGAGCAACACATTGATGTGGTTGTGTTACCCCATCACACCATCTAACCTAAGCCACTGCATGAATGCCATCCATTCTCATTAGGCTGACCAGAAGCAGCTGGACACTGGGAAAACAGGAGAATGAGGACACAGCAGCCCACTGATTGTGATTCCACAGACCCTGCCTCACACAGCTATATATATGAGATATAGTTGGATCCACAACTCAAAGGGGGTCAACTACATGAAGCAGACAAATAGGGGAACGGGAGGTCATGTTCAAGATAACTTAGTAAGTGTTGAATGGCCAAACGTACACGGAAGTACAAAATCAGTTGTAGTTGTAAGTCAATTACACAAATTCATAGGAAGGAATACTGTCAGATGTTAGTAGCTGAACCACTTCAGCACTCGCCAGAATTGAGTGTTCTGGGTCAAAAGGATGAGAAGGCAAAGTAATGGGAAAAGCGAACAAAAAATATTTGCATTTAAAACACAAGTGGGCTCACACACATCATCTCTCTCTCACCTTATTCCCCCCCCCCCCTCTCTCTCTCTCTCTCTAAAAGTATCTATTTTCAGTGTTTGATAGGATCTGTATCTCATCAATGTTGTTGTTGTTATAATGTGATGCACTCTGGCTCCCCAAAGGTCTTATACAGGTCTGATAGATTGTTGAGTCAGATCCCATCTTTCAGGAACAGGGCTTGAAAAAAAAAAGTTTTCTCTCCTGAGCTTTTTGCTGCAGGGAACGATTTAAGAATCAGAAAAAGGGTTGTGTGTTATTTCGGGAGCACAACCTTGATTTCCTCCATGTCTCTTGGCCTGTTGATATAATTATTCCACACCACTTATTCTGGGTCTAGGAATGTGTTAATCATTCCATCGCAATAATTTACTTTTCCAGAGCATGCTTTTTAATTAGCACTTTGACCTCCCTCTGAATAAAAGGGCTAAACCTTGAATCAGTAAATTCATGAAAGTGAGACAAAGAGCTTCCCACATTACTCCTACTATGAGACGCAGTGGGTATAAACGGTCTGTGATTAGGATTTCACACCTTTGCACCTCTCTCTGCGCCAGCTAATGGACTACAAATTAAGCGAGATGCCTGTTTGTAATAAAAACAATTGTTAATGGTTTTAAAAACAATTCTTATACACGCAACAGTTGGACAATGGATATAGACTTCAGACATTTTGAATTTGTAAAATCCATCAAATATTGACTGAATTATTATTAAAGCATAAAAAATAAAAAATAACATTTTAATGCCATGGATAAATAATGGAGTTCAGGGATTTTGGTGGGAATTCAGGTATTATATTTACTGTAACATTTCAAATGTGTTCTTAGAATGCACTCATATATACATTTTCTAATGGTATCAGGTGTTCTTTGAATGTTTTGTGTTTAAATGAAGAAAATAATGTGTCCCTCATTTGCATCAATACACTGGCTGGATTTACATATAAAGACATTAAACACAAAGGGGTGGAACACATGCTCTTTCTTGGCCCACAGTACCAGCACTCACCTGCACTGTCTAGGCTGCTTCATTAATTACTGTTGTTGTCATGTTCTATTGCATAATTCAACAAGTGTGCCAATAGCAGGATACCCTAAGATCAAAAATCAACATGCTTGGCTCTAGATTACACACAACACATCTACAGTATATATACTTTACATTGTCTGTGTTGATCAGACATAATATCACTATAATCTGAGTGTTAATTTGCCGAAGTTGCTTTCATTTCAGAGCATCTTTAAACATTTCAACTGTATTAAATGATACATTTTTTTAATTTCACAAAACAATGACCACCCATCAAATTAAAGCTATCTTTCTTCTCTTTCGTGTGATGCTAGTATTGAGATGATGCGTTAAATCACTGATGAAGCTTTAGCGTTTTTACAAATGCAACAGAAAGACAATGTATTCCATTGAGTCCATTTCGGCCATTACTGAAATGTGTTTGACAGGTCATTACAGTATTTCTGAGGTCATAACAACAACAACAAACGACAGGCACAAGCAAGAGTATAAAAGAGTTGCAAAAGTAAAATTAAACCAATCAATTCAGCAAGATCTAAGTGACAAGATGGCTGAAAAAGAGACAGATCTTCATATAGGCGGGGCATGCGCATTGCTAAATGTACATCTACTGTGTGAAATAGAGGGATTCAATTTACAATCATTTGGAGCATTAGTACTTCCTCCTCCGTGTATCATAGGAGCAAAAGATAAACTTGAATTACGCTTGTCACTATTCTGCTTCATCAAGTCAAGCAGATTTTCTTTAACAATAAGCTTTGTAACTCTCCCATTGATCAGACTGTTCTGAGCACTCTTTCTATTAGAGGTGTTTTCAATAGACTTTGCATCCTCAATATTGTATCTGTCTCCAATTTCCCATTAATTACCTGCACAACCCATAGAAAAAAAACAGCCTACTCTAAAATACTCAATCCACCTCCTGCCCTTGCTGATGTCTGACTGTGATAAGATGACTCATAGGGTCTCTAAAGTACAGTTGACCCTGTTGCACATAACAATGCATAATCGCATTTCTCCATTCTCTCAGTCCCACCAGAGATAAGGTAGTGTAGAGATTGCCTCCCATGCAGGCAGTTTAGACCAGGGGTGGGCAACTCTGTTCCTGGAGTCACGCAGGCACTGCATGATTTTGTTCCAACTCAGCACCACACAGGGCCAACTGGGCTAATTGATCAATTCAGTGATTGCCTACATTCAACTCACCTGGTCTTCCAGGTTGGTTAGAACAAAAACATGAAGTGCCTGCGACACTCTAGGTCTAGGGTTGCCTACCCCTGGTCTAGACCATAACCCAAGCACAATTAACATCTAAATTAATTGAACATGAGAATTTGAACTCAGGCCCAGAAGCGAGGAAAAAAAGAAGATTAAAGAAGACAATGCCCCCTTTTCAGCATCACAATTAACCTGAGCTGATGTCATCTGCACTATGGATCAGAGTTAGGATTGCTATTGGTAATCGCTTGGCTTGCTCTTAAATGTATCTTGGCTGACAGGATCAATGAAAGGAAAACACAGAAGTCTGTTATAGGGAACACTTTTATTGATTTACCAACGCAAAGTGTTGCCTACCTCTCTGAATAAGAATCTAAAAAGAGAAAAGGAAGGGTGAGGAGAGAGGGGGTAGCTGAGAGCTGAGAGAGAGTGAGCTGAAAGAGAGATAAAGTGGGAGAGAGCTGGGAGTGAAAACGAAGCAATGAGAGAAAGAGCAAAAGAGAGAGGGAGAGCTGAGAACGGTGCGACAGGTACAGAAGAGATGGAAATAAAGGAAGAGAGAGGTCCAATCGGCTTACTGACATTAAATGAGATTTTTCAACCGGCGTGTTTATAAGGAAAGGTGACTAAGTGGGGTTACTGTGTAAAGGTTAGACCCGTTTACTTCAGAAGGAATGTGGTGTGAAGTAAATTAGTGCGGCTTGCCCTTTCCACTGTTATTTCACATACTGCTGGCAACAAAGCAACGAGGTGGACATTTCTAAAGACTTTAGCGGTTACATTGGGAAAACATTTGTATTGACTGAATATAGAGTCACATCCAGAATTATTGGCATCCTTGATAAAGATACTGTACAGAATACTGAACAGCTGCTACAGAAACATGCTCCACTGAGCCGTTCTGGTTCACACAAGCCAGATAAAGATAAAGATGAGCAAAGAAAACTGTATAAAATAAATCATACAAATTCTGAACTATATCGTATGCTCCTAAAATTGGTGAATTATAGTATTTTACATTAATGCAATTTGCTCAGAGAAAGATATCATTTTGGTGTTAAAACTATTGCCACTTGCAAGGAAAACAGCACAGCCTTTTTCTAATATGTTTTATTAGATTGAAGAACACAGTGGGAGGGATCTTAGAACAGTCCTTCATACAGAATATTTCGGTCTGCTCTTATGGACTGCCCACTTCAATTAAAACCATCAACGGGGTCTGGAGGCTGAGATGACCATTGCAAAATGTAGATTTTTTGGGGGCAATTAGAAATTTCTTTGTGGGCTTGAGGTTATTATCTTGCTTGAAGGTCCACTTGTGGCGAAGTTTCAGCCTCCTGGCAGAGGCAACCAGTTTTTTCGCTAAAATGTCCTGGGACATGGTAAAGTTCATGATGTTGTTTACCATAACAAAGGGTCCAGAACCAGTGGAAGCAAAACATCCCTATTAGAGTACCTTGCAAAAGTATTCATCCCCTTTGTGTTTTTCATATTTTGTTGCATTACAACCTGTAATTTAAATGTATTTTTATTTGGATTTCATGTAATGGACATACACAAAATAGTCCAAATATGGCACCACAACAAACCTGCCAAGAGAGGGCCGCCCACCTAAACTCAAGAACCAGGCAAGGAGGGCATTAATCAGAGAGGCAACAAAGAGACCAAATGGAAGAGTGCCAGAAAAAAGCCATTGTGTAAAAGAAAAAAATAAGTAAACACGTTTGGTATTCGCCAAAAGGCATGTGGGAGACTCCCCAAACATATGGAAGAAGGTACTCTAGTAAGATGAGACTAAAATTGAGCATTTACACAGGGAAATTCTTGAGGGAAACCTGTTTCAGTCTTCCAGAGATGAAGGTGTCACGCTCTGATGTGTTTCACCTGTTCCTGTGATTGTCTCCATCCCCTCTAGTTGTCGCTTATTTTCCCCAGTGTATTTATCCCTGTGTTTCCTGTCTCTCTGTGCCAGTTTGACTTGCATGTTAGTCAAGTCAACCAGCATGTTTTTCTCATACTCCTTTTGCTATTCTCTTTTTGATAGTCTTCCTGGTTTTCACCCCTGATTGACTCTGGAATACTTTCCCGCCTGCCTGATCATCCTGCCTGCCCTGACCTTGATTCTGCCTGCCCTTCTGTAACTTTTGGACTCTGAACTGGTTCTGACCCTTTTGCCCCACCATGACCATTCTTTTGCCTTACCCTACTGGATTAATAAATATTGTAAGACTCCAACCATCTGCCTCCTGTGTCTGCATCTGGGTCTTGCCTTGTGTCATGATAGGAGGTTCACCTTCCAGCAGGACAACGACCTTAAGCATACTGCTAAAGCAACACTCAGGTGGTTTAAGGGGAAACATTTAAATGTCTTGGAATGGCCTAGTCAAAGCCCAGACCTCAATCCAATTGAGAATCTGTGGTATGACTTAAAGATTGCTGTACACCAGCGGAACCCATCAACCTTGAGGGAGCTGAAGCTGTTTTGCCTTAAAGAATGGGCAAAAATCCCACTGGCTAGATGTGCCAAGCTTAAAGAGACATACCCCAAGAGACTTGCAGCTGTAATTGCTGCAAAAGGTGGCTCTACAAAGTATTGACTTTGGAGGGGTGAATAGTTATGCACGCTGAAGTTTCCAGTTTTTTTCTTATTTCTTGTTTGTTTCACAATAAAAAAATATTTTGCATCTTCAAAGTGGTAGGCATGTTGTGTAAATCAAATGATACAAACCCCCCCCCCCCAAAAAAAACTATTTTAATTCCAGGTTGTAAGGCAACAAAATTGGAAAAATACTACGGAGGGTGAATACTTTCGCAAGCCACTGTACATCAAAGATCCACCACCATATTTTACAGTACGTTATTTTCTGCATAGGCATCCTTCTTTCGACGCCAAACCCACCACTGGTGGGTGCGTGGCAAAAGAGCTCTATTTTCATTTTATTTGATCATAACACCGGTTCCAATCAAAGTGCCAATGCCATTTTGCAAACTCATTGCGTTTACATTTGCTGGTTGCTCGCAATAAAGATTTGTTTTCTGTCAACCCTTCCAAAGAGCCTATTGGAATGTTGGTTGTGTTTATTTATTCATTTGGAGACTTGGTGACCCATAGGGCGGCGCACAATTGGCCCAGCGTCATCCGGGTTAGGCCGTCATTGTAAAAAAGAATTAGTTCTTAACTGACTTGCTAGTTAAATTAAAGGTTAAATAAGATTAAACAAAGTTCTGTATTTCTCCTACTTGGGCAGTTGGATTTTTCTTCTACTCCTTAATTGCTGCCCTGATAGTGGTATTCCGGCTTAAATTTTTTTTAAATGTATTCATAGCCTGATTTATGAAAATAAACAAGATTTGAAGATTTGTCTCTTTGATTGTGAGTTCTTTGCCTTTTCCCATGGTGATGGATGACAAAGGGATTTTATAGGAAGCCATGGAAGGCCACAATACAGTTCCTTAAGCTGAGGTTCATTTTAAAAAGTAGAACGCTCATGCAGATGTCATTTTATTTTTAAGAATCTTTTGACACTTATCTTTTTGAGAGAAAAAACAACATTACTTTTATTAAACAAAATCTCTTTCTCTGAGCAATTGTATTAATATAAAATTCTATAATTTCCCAATTTTTGTAAGCATAAGATATAGCTCAGAATTTGTATTATTTATTGCATAGTCTTTTTTGCTCATCTTTATGAAGGGTACAACTCATTTTGGATGTCTGTATAGATAAGAACATTAATTTTGAGCGAGGGGAGGGATGTTTATTTTCTATTTAAAAAAATGTATCAATTCTTGCACTTGACTTTTGTGTCTTCAATGTGCATATTGCACATTCTCTCATGCCTATTTCCCATTCTCTCATGCCTATTGCTCAATCGCTCATGCCAATTGCTCATTCTCTCTCATGCATATTGCTCATTCTCTCTCAAGCATATTGCTCATTCTCTCATAGCTATTGCTCATTCTCTCTCATGCGTAGCGCTCATTCTCTCATGCCGATTGCTCATTCTCTCTCATGCATATTGCTCATTCTCTCTCATGAAGGATGAACCATGCATGGCCCAATGAAAAATTATTTGCAAAACATGGGTAGCATATGCTACATAGCTACAGTATGATTCTTTGAGTAATGGCAACCATCTATCTCTGCTATCACACAAGTGAATATGTTATTGTCTCCAGAGATACAATGCACAACAGAACAACTCAATGGATAACAGAGTGGGCAGTGCATACTCTCAGGGACTCTTAATCAAACCCGATCCTGTATGTAAACCAAAGCCCATCATTCAGATGGAGAATCATGATCTCAGATAGAGAGCCACCCTTAGTGTTAAAACCATTGAGATCTGTCACCATAACTCAGGACTTAGCCACAGAAACTTGGACCGTGTCCAGGCGGGATTTAGTCTGCATTTCTCACAGAGTTACTCATAGGAAAAACTCAAAACTTCCTGTGACAGGAGCTGAAATGTTTCCCCTAAATAGAGCTCGCCAACTTGTAGTCCTAAAAAACAGAAATTAGTTACCTCTGGTTCGTTCAGCCATTCCCCCATCTAGATGTGTGAAGGTTAGTGTCTTTTCGGTAGGGAATCTAATTGTCCATCAATTATGACATTTCTGGGAGTGTGTAAACTTGTATTTTTAATACAACATCATTTTTGTATGTTCTCTATAGATATGTACAATAAACCAATTTGGCACATTTGGGAAGACTTGATACAACATTTTGAACAGTAATGCAATGGCTCATTGAATCAGTCTAAAACTTTGAGCTTAGACTCCTTAAATAGGGTTGCAAAGGGTCGGAAACCTTCTGGAAATTTTCCATGGGAAGTTAAGCCCGGGAATTTGGGGAATTTTGCAAAAATTCATTAAAAAAGCTGGCTTATAACAGTTAACCTTTTGCACGCCCAATTCTTCAGTTTTTGATTTGTTAAAAAAGTTTGAAATATCCAATAAATGTCGTTCCACTTCATGATTGTGTCCCACTTGTTGTTGATTCTTCACAAAAAAAATACAGTTTTATATCTTTATGTTTGAAGCCTGAAATGTGGCAAAAGGTCGCAAAGTTCAAGGGGGCCGAATACTTTCGCAAGGCACTGTAAGAGCACCACATTGAAGCTGCCCAGCAACACCCATTAGGGTGGTGTTGTCATCATGTTTGACAGTCTCCTGGAGGGGAAGGAGTCTCTTCAAGAAATGATTATATCACAGTCTGTTGATATGGACAGCCCCATCAAGAGGATCCTCTTGGATGATGTATTTTGGGAGAGAGTGGTAAAACAGCCTGAAACTACTGAAACCTATAGCATTACCCATTGCATGGATTGAGGGAGACAATGCCATCCTGTCTGATGTTTAAACTCTGCTTTCAGATGTAAGAGAAGAAATTATGCCCTGCCCACATCACTGTTGCTCCAAGCAGAGGAAACTGCAGTTCTGAAATACATCAAAAAGCATGAAGACTTCTGCCTGAAGCCCATACATGCCGCACAATACATGTTGGATCCCAAGTATGCTGGTAAGAGATCAACAAGGCCTATGGTGTCATCACTACTGTGTCTCGCCACCTTTTCCTCGATGAGGGTAAAGTTCTTGGCAGTCTTGTGAAGTACACTTCCAAGCAAGGGCTTTGGGATGGAGATGCAATATGGCAGACATGCCATCATATTTCATCAGCCACCTGGTGGAAGGGACTTTGTGGATCTGAGGCTTTTTCCCCTGTTGCCTCCATCATCCTCCAAATCCCACCAACATCAGCCACATCAGAGCGCAACTGGTGCTTGTTTGGGAACACACACACCAAAGCACGCAACAGGCTGACCAATACAAGGGTTGAAACATTGGTGGCCATCCGGGCAAATTTGAGGCTTTTTGAGCCTGACAAGGAGCCATCCTCAACAAGTTTGGAAAGTAACTGTGAAGATGAGGCCTCAGAGTCTGATGTTCAAGAGGTGGACATTGAGGAGGTCCAGGGAGAAGACATGGAAGCCTGAGATGAAGGCAACCAAAGCTTTATAGACTCTCATTTTACAGATGTATGTTAAAAACTTTTTGGGGAGATAGGATGGATCGTTGGGGATCATTCAATATTCCCTTTCTTTTGTTGTTCAGTGAAATTATCCCATGTGAAGAGTCAACTAATTTAATTCAAGTTAAATTCATAACTAAATCGTTTTTTATTATTTCTATTGGAAGGAGTTAATCATTTGCAATTATGTCTACTTATGATAAGGTAAAATGTTTATGTTTCTGTCTCCATATGATATGGTAATCCAATGCAAAACACATATACATTTAAATGGTATTACTATTAATTTGCATATATTTCCATAAATTCCCATATATTCCCGTTAATTCCAATATATTCCCGTTAATTCCCATGGACATTTTCCACCTCTGAATATACCCCAAAATGTGCGACCCTACTCCTAAGTAATTATTGGCCTTTCTCTTTCTCTTTCAAAGATGATTGTATTATCTTTAACCAGATCTAATGTGTTATATTCTCCTACATTAATTTCACACTTCCACAAACTTAAAAGTGCTTTCTTTCAAATGGTAATAAGAATATGCATATCCTTGCTTCAGGTCCTGGAGCTACAGGCAGTTAGATTTGGGTATGTCATTTCAGGCAAAAAAAAATAAAAAGGGTCCGATCCTTAATTAACGTGACCTTTATGAATTATATCGTGTATGTGCTTTATGTGCTTTTTTTTTGCTTACATAAACACTTAACCCTTTAGTTCAAACTTGTGCCCCCTCAGTTTTATCAAAAAATATTAAATAATTGAGTAACATATCTCCGCTGCGTTTTGTCAGCACAATGGACAAAGTTAGCCGTACGGTGTGTAGGGGGGCTATGGAAAGCCACTGGGGCGGTTAGGTATGACACCTTCGGGTTTCCATAAAATGTGTGAAAAAATCTTCTAATTTCTGTGGTAGGCTAAGGCTAAGTGTTGTCTGTAGCTTGTGAGGTGTGGAAACAACTTTTATGAATTTTGTCTTGCTGCTTTTTGTTCTATGCTGCTCTGTCTGTATGCTACGTCTTGCTTGTCCTATGTTGTTCTGTCCGTATTTGTCCTTGCTTGTACTATGTGTAATATTTCATTTATAAGGGCGGGGTTGGGCTCTGGAGAACTGTCTCCTTCCTGCTCCTCTGCTGTTCCTGAGCAGGGGTGCTCTGCAGGAGTGTCTGCCCTATGATGGTGTGTGTGAGGTTTTCATCCCGACACTGACCGACTCTGAATTGATTATGACCTGGTGAGAAGAGGGTGTGCTCTGATCTTTTCCCCAGGCTTGGAGAGAAAATGACTGCGCCGCAAAATGTTCCTGGGTGTGGCATGGAAGTTGTTTCACTGCTGGGCGGTATGGAGACAACCCCGGTGTCCACTGTACATTATGCGGGAGAGAATGCTCCCTTAGTGCCCCAGCATCACCAAAAGATTAGTGGACAATGTTTAGGACCTGGGTAAAGTGTTAATCTGCCTTGGGGCAAATGCTATGAAGTTCCTTTATTTACTCTGCCAATCTACATTCACCAAATGGACATGCCATGTTGGCCAATATGTATCATGTACCCAGTGCTCATTTGGAATGTGCCATTCTGTCTTGCTGTCACATGTCCATTAGTTTGGGTAGTGTGCGATTAAGGGGGGTGGTTAGAAAATACTGAACCGTAAGTTGAAGGAAAAGTGACAACTGCTACATCTTGATATATATATATATATCTGTTAAGTTCTGGGACACTGGAAAGTCCATGGAGAAAAAGAGCACCTCCTCCCAGCTGCCCACTGCACTGAGGCTAGGAAACACTGTCACCACCGATAAACCCACTATAATTGACCATTTCTATAAGCATTTTTCTACGGCTGGCTATGCTTTCCACCTGGCTACCCCTACCCCGATCAACAGCCCTCCACCCCCCACAGCAACTCGCCCAAACCTCCCCACTTCTCCTTCACCCAAATCCAGATAGCTGATGTTCTGAAAGAGCTGCAAAATCTGGACCCCTACAAATCAGCCGGGCTAGACAATCAGGACCCTCTCTTTCTAAAATGATCTGCCGAAATTGTTGCAACCCCTATTACTAGCCTGTTCCACCTCTCTTTCGTACCATCTGAGATTCCCATAGATTAGAAAGCTGCCGCGGTAATCCCCCTATTCAAAGGGGGGGACACTCTAGACCCAAACTGTTATAGACCTATATCTATTCTACCCTGCCTTTCTAAGGTCTTCGAAAGCCAAGTTAACAAACAGATTACCTTCTCCGCTATGCAATCTGATTTCAGAGCTGGTCATGGGTGCACCTCAGCCACGCTCAAGGTCCTAAACGATATCATAACCGCCATCGATAAGAGACATTACTGTGCAGCCGTATTCATCGACCTGGCTAAGGCGTTCAACTCTGTCAATCACAACAATCTTATTGGCAGACTCAACAGCCTTGGTTTCTCAAATGATAGCCTCGGCTGGTTCACCAACTACTTCTCTGATAGAGTTCAGTGTGTAAAATCTGAGGGCCTGTTGTCCAGACCTCTGGCAGTCTCTATGGGGGTGCCACAGGGTTCAATTCTTGGGCCGACTCTCTTCTCTGTATACATCAATGATGTCGATCATTGTAACAAGTTTCTTCTTCCTCCTCTGAGGAGGAGTAGGAGAGATCGGACCAATGTACAGCGTGGTAAGTGTCCATATTGATAATTTATTATCACGATAAAACTAAACAAAATAACAATGGAGAATGAACAAAACGAAACAGTCCTGTCTGGTGTAGACACAAAACAGAAAACAATCACCCATGAAACACAATAGAAAACAGGCTCCCTAAATATGGTTCTCAATCAGGGACAACTATTGACAGCTGCCTCTGATTGAGAACCATACCAGGCCAAACACAGAAATAGCAAATCATAGAAAAACTCACATAGACAAAGCATCCAACAAAGCACCCAACTCACGCCATGACCATACCCTGACCATACTAAAACAAAGAACTAAGGTCAGAACGTGACACTCTTGCTGCTGGTGATTCTTTGATCCACCTCTCTAAACATCTCCAATCCAAAATTAAATCTAGAATCGGCTTCATCATTCATGGCAGCATTCATCATTCACTCATGCTGCCAAACATACCCTTGTAAAACTGACCATCCTACAGATCCTCGACTTCAGCGATGCCATTTACAAAATAGCCTCCAACACTCTAATCAACCAATTGTATGCAGTCTATCACAGTGCCATCCGTTTTCTCACCAAAGCCCCATATAGTGCCCACCACTGCGACCTGTACGCTCTCGTTGGCTGGCCCTCGCTTCATACCCGTCGCCAAACCCACTGGCTCTTCCAATCTCTTCTTCCAGTTCTCTGCTGCCAATGACTGGAACAAACTGCGAAAATCACTGAAGCTGGAGACTCTTACCTCCCTTACTAGCTTTAAGCACCAGCTGTCAGAGCAGCTCACAGATCACTGCACCTGTACATAGCTCATCTGTAAATAGCCCATCCAATCTACCTCATCCCCATTTGTATTTATTTCTTTATCTTGCTCCTTTGCACCCCAGTATCTCTACTTGCACATTCATATTTTTCACATTCTACCATTCCAGTGTTTAATTGCTATATTGTAATTACTTCGCCACCATGGCCTATTTATTGCCTTTACCTCTCTTATCCTACCTCATTTGCACATGCTGTATATAGATTTTTCTACTGTAAACTTGAATGTATGTTTGTTTATTCCATGTGTAACTCTTTGTTGTTGTATGTGTCAAACAGATTTGCTTTATCTTGGCCAGGTCGCAGTTGCAAATGAGAACTTGTTCTCAACTAGCCTACCTGGTTAAATAAAGGTGAAATATAGATACTTAAAAAAAATGTGTAATTTAAAATGTAAAGACCAGAATAAGGGGAGGGGTGGGTGGGGAAGACGTGCTATAGGCACATCTCTCTCCACTATTGCGCACTGGCTCCAGCCAATAAGTGCACACTATTTGTTTCATTGTCTCAATTGTTTCTTCAATGTTTATCAATGCTCTGTGAAATATACACTCACTTGCCAGTTTATTAGATACAAACATTATGTATTCTACAATTTGTCGGAAACATTCCACAGGGATGTTAGTCCATGCTGACGCAAAGGCATCATGTCGTTGCTGCAGAGAGGACGGCGGGACAGTCATGCTGCTAACAGCCCATTCCATCTCATCCAAAATATGCTCTATTGGGTTGAGGTCTGGGGACTGTGCAGGTCACTCAAGTAAACTTAACTCACTGCCATGTTCTAGGCGATACTTTTCCACAACTTAATTGTCCATTGTTGGTGATCGAGTGCCCATTGGAGCCGCTTCTTCTTGTTTTTAGCTGATAGGAGTGGAACACTGGTGGTCGTCTGCTGCAATAGACCATCCATGACAAACATCGACGAGTTGTGAGTTCTGAGATGCTGTTCTGCACACCACTGTTGCACTGCGCCATTAGTTGCCTGTTTGTTGCCCGCCTGTTTGCTTGTACGATTCTTGCGATTCTCATTCGACCCCTCTCATCAACAAGCTTTTTTGCCCACGGGACTGCAGCTGACTGGATATTTTTTGTTTGTCACACCATTCTCAGTAAACCCTAGGCACTGTCATGCGTGAAAAGCTCAGGAGGGAGGCCGTTTCTAAGATAGTGGATCCAGCACTCCTTGCACCGACGATTATACCATGCTCAAAATCGCTTCAGTCACTCGTCCAATCGAACAGTAAATTAATGCCTTGATGCCTGTGAAGTTATTGTTACTCCCAACATATTACCCCATTTATTTAGAATAATTGATTGCGTACATTTTGATAATTCAAAAAATATAATATACATTCATACCATTCTCATTCTCCAAATGGAAACATTGTTTAGAGAGCCAGTGAGCAAACACTTGTGATAAAGAACATTTGGTTTATTTATTTACATTTTCAAATTCACTGTCAATTTCTTTGTTGTCTTTGTTTGGAGAGCATGTTCAGTTTCTCCGTCATGTTTTATGTTATGTGAACACGCGCTCTTTAGTGTGCATAAATATACACTACATGACCAGAAGTATGTGGACACCTGCTCGTCAAACATCTCATTCCAAAATCATGGGCATTAATATGGAGTTGGTCCCCCCTTTGCTGCTGGGGTTAAGGTCAAGGCTCTGTGCAGGCCAGTCAAGTTCTTCCACACCAATCTCGACAAACCACTTCTGTATGCACCTCACTTTGTGCATGGGGGCATTGTCATGCTGCAACAGGAAAGGGCCTCCCCAAACTGTTGCCACAAAGTTGGAAGCCCAGAATCATCTAGAATGTCATTGTATGCTGTTTTCCCTTCATTGGAGCCTAGCCCTCATCATGAAAAACAGTCCCAGACCATTATTCCTCCTCCATCAAACTTTACAGTTGGCACTATGCATTGGGGCAGTTAGCGTTCTCATGGCATCTGCCAAACATAGATTTGTCCATTCGGACTCCCAGATGGTGAAGCGTGATTCATTACTCCAGAGAATGCCTTTCCACTGCTCCACTGCTGTTTGGTATTGTGCATGGTGATCTTAGGCTTGTGTGCGTGCGGCTGTTCGACCATGGAAGCCCATTTCATGAAGCTCCCAACAAACAGTTTTTGTGCTGACATTGCTTCCAGAGGCAGTTTGTAACTCGGTAGTGAGTGGTGCAACCGAGGACAGAACATTTTTATGCTCTACACGCTTCAGTGCTCGCCGGTCCCTCTGTGGCCTAACACTTTGCTGCTGAGCCATTGTTGCTCCTAGATGTTTCCACTTCATAATAACAGCACTTACAGTTGACCGGGGCAGCTATGTTAATTGTGATATAGTGTTATATATGCAGAATTCAATATAATACCAATGCAATAACCCCCCCAAAATGTGCCACCTCAGTGATTTCAATTGACCCCTTAGTCACTTTATCTTTCCGCCGGGTTCAGCGTCAGCTGATGAAGATTATTTCATGGAACAAAACGTATAAGATCTCCTAAGCCTGTGTTTACCACAAACCATATTTACGGCATTTATTTCCCCATAGGCTTTGTCCAACGAACCATGGCAGAGTTAGTGCCTACCAAAATACGCCATTACTATTGCTCGCTATAGATTTAACTAGAGAGATGACAGTTTCTATTTATTGCATGTTTAGATATTTTCCGTCAGCCTGGCTGCGCTGTTAGGGTGACAGTCTCTGTGGCGATAGCAGAACTGACAGAGGGTTCTCTGACAGAGCGAACTCTGGCATGCTGTTTGTGGCCAAATGCCAGGGCACACACTTCACCACACTGCAGCGGCACACTGGGCACTGGGTATAGGATATGGACAAGAAAGCATCTGGGACCACATTCATCATATAATTAGCAAAACAAGACAATCAATTAATTAGTATTTTTAATTAGAACATATTGTTTTGATGTTGACAGTGATATGAAGTCATGGCAGCTGAAGAACTGCAAAGTTAATCAATGTAAAATGCAAATGACATAGGACCTCTACAGAGTAAAACAAACTGTACAGTATAGAACATTATGTCTGCAGTGTAAAATATAATATGCACTTACAAAGATATGTAGCTGTTATCATATTTATTTTAAAGTACTTCCTGATAGATCAAAGGGACAGCTGAAAACAGAAGGCTACTAGCAAAGAGGGATTAGGCAGCAGGAGATGTGTATTCTGGTAACATTGCCATTTATCAGCAGGGCAAAGGTAATGACTGTGGCCGTACACGGAACCCCGGGCTGGGCTTGGGTAATCTCTCCACACCAGGACCTACTACTGCCAAACAAAAGAGGGCAGAGCGGAGCTCTCGTTCCGACTGTTGAATCCCTTGTTCTCCCTCTCTTGTCTGTCTGTCTGTCTGTCTGTCTGTCTGTCTGTCTGTCTGTCTGTCACTCTACATTTTCTCTCTCTTCCATCCATCCCTCCCTCCCTCCCATCCCTTCCCCTCCACCCTCTCTCTCTCTACATGCAGACACTCCCACACAGATGATTAGCAGACACTTCCTGCCCAGGGAGGTCCTGGGGCCGCCAGTTTTCCTGAGCAAAGCCACTAGCCATTCAGACCAAAGCCAGCCATTCTTGTCTCTCCCTGCTCCCTCCCTCACACATTCTCCCTTCAGCCACTTTCAATCGAACCAGGTTCCCTTTCTCTATTAATCCCTGGTCTTTTTCCTTTGTACTCCCCATTCTCAGAAACCAGTCTCTCTTTTTCGGTTGTTCTCCCTCCCCATTCTCTTACCAAGGCAAATAATCACTCTTTCCCTGGTCTCCCCCATCCCTCTCCCATTCTCCCCTCAGCCATTCTGACATTAGTCAGTTTCCCTGCCCCCAGCTCCCCCTGGCAACCAGTTCCCAGCCAATACATACAGCCAACTAGGAAGCTAGTTAGTCTTTTCTCCATTATCTCCCTCTCCCATTCTCCCGTCTGTCACTCAAACATATCCCTTTCTCTCCCTTACTCTAGTTTGCCTCCACCATTCACCCTTAGCCATTCTCACATGCATCAATCTCTCTCCCCATCCCCCCAGCTAGTTACTCAGCTAGTGAGCTAGTTTGTTTATTTATCTCCATTATCTCCTCCAGTGAGACTCCCCATCAGTTCTTCTAAACACTCTACCCTCCTCCTGTCTCCACCAATCGGGGCGGCAGCGTAGCCTAGTGGTTAGAGCATTGGACTAGTAACCGAAAGGTTGCAAGTTCAAATCCCCGAGCTGACAAGGTACAAAATCTGTCGTTCTGCCCTTGAACAGGCAGTTAACCCACTGTTCCTAGGCCGTCATTGAAAATAAGAATTTGTTCTTAACTGACTTGCCTAGTAAAATAAAGGTAAAAAAAAATAAAAATAAAAATAAAAATAAAAATTCACTATCCTCCTCTCCTAGTAAACCCCCTACGTTTCCAGCCTCCTCCTACTTCTATTCCTTTCCCATGCTCTCCCCATCCTTCTTCCGTGTCTCTCCTCTATACCCATCTCTATACCCTCCATACCAGTCCCCTGGTGTGTGCTGGGCCTCAGATTTGCCCTGCCAGAGTGTATTTTACCCCTCAAGTCTCTCCCTCCCCTGTCTCCCCCTCCAGTCCCCCTGGGTGTGGTGTATATGTGCTGGGCTGGCTGCTGAGCCTCAGGTCAGCCATGCTTGCCCTGCCAGAATGTATTTTAAGATGCCCAGCATGTCTCTCTCCACAGGGACAGAGGCCAGGTATGACTCACAAATCAGATATTTGACCAGAAGAGGAGAGGAGAGCAGTACACAGAAGTGTATAGCAGCTAGTCACTGCGTGTGGGAGGAGATTATGGATCACTCACCAAAGGGAACCTAAGCGACCCCCATCTTCCCATCTGGTAAACAACCTGCTATTTCCACCATGTTACTGTTCAGACTGTTAGGAGCAAAGAATCTGTTTCTTAACTGCAGCTTGAGCTCTCAGATAGACACAGAGTCCTTTATTAAAATTGCCTGAGGGGTGGGAGAAAATCACATTCTATTGTGTTGTTCATGTATTGTAAAGCTTGCGCTGATAATAATTGCTTGTCTGGAGGGATATGTTTATACACATTATGCTTGATTTTATTGTGACCTCTCCCTGACCCAGTCCGTAATACCTGCAACTTTCAAGCAGACCTTCATCCCTGTGTCCAAGAACGCCAAGGTAACCTGTCTAAATGACTAGCCATGAAGTGCTTTTAAAATCTGGTCATGGCTCACATCAACACCATCATCCCAGACACCCTGGACCCACTCCAATTTGAATACCGCACAAACAGATCCACTGATGATGCAATCTCTGTTGCATTCCACACGGCACTCTCCCACCTGGACAAGAGGAACATCTACATGAGAATGCTGTTCATTGACTATAACTCAGTGTTCAACACCATAGTGCCCTCCAAGCACATCACAAAACACCTCTTCTGCAACTGGATCCTGGACTTCCAGATGGGCCGCCCCCAGATGGTGAGGCTAGGCAACAACACATCCGCCACACTGACTCTCAACATGGGGGCCGCTCAGGAGTGCGTGCTTCATCCCCTCCTGTACTCTCTATTCACCCACGACTGTGTTGCCACTCACGACTCCAACACCATCATTAAGTTTGCTAATGACACAACGGTGGTTGGCCTGATCACCGACAACGATGAGACAGCCTATAGGGAGGTGGTCAGTGACCTGGCAGTGTGGTACCAGGACAACAACTTCTCCCTCAACATCAGCAAGACAAAGGAGTTGATCGTGGACTACAGGAAATGGAGGCCCGAGCACGGCCCCATCCACATTGATGGGACTGTAGAGGAGCAGGTCGAGAGCTTCATGTTCCTCTATGTCCACATCACTAGAATGATCATGGTCCACACACACCAACACAGTCATGAAGAACGCATCTTCTCCCGCTTGGTATGGCAACTGTTTGGCATCCAACCGCAAACCACTACAGAGGGTAATGCGTACAGCCCAGGATATCACTGGGGACCTCTATACCAGGTGGTGTCAGAGGAAGGCCCTAAAAATTGTCAAAGGCTCCAGTCACCCAAGTCATAGATTGTTTTCTCTGCTACCACATGGCAAGCAGTACTGATGCACCAAGTCTGGAAACAACAGCATCCTGAACAGCCCAAGCGATAAGACCGATGAATAGTTAGTTAAATAGTTAACCAATAGCTACCCGGACTATCTGCATTGACCCTTTTTGACTCAACACATCAAATCAAACTGTATCGGTCACATACACATGGTTAGCAGATATTAATGTGAGCGTAGCAAAATGCTTGTGTTTCTAGTTCCGACAGCGCAGTGATATCTAACAAGTAATCTAACAATTTCACAACAATTACCTAATACACACAAATCTAGAGGGATGGAATAAGAATATGTACGTATATATATGTGACCCGATTCAGGAAACTAGGCGCATGTCACAAGTCACGACTTCCCAGAAGAGCCGTTTGAAAGTAAATACATTTTTTTTATCAAAATGCGTTTTTGGGCAGAAATGCCTTCTCGAACATGTGAACTTTCATGTGCCTTAATAACAAACTTGTATGCCATCTGTACGAGCCTTGTTGGTTAAGCCTTGTTGGTTAAGCCACAGAAAAAGTGTGCAACCTTCCCACTAGCCATGATTGGCTGAGATAATGAGTGCAAGAGAAAGGTCCCAGTTCTAGCCATCGCTCTGGTTGTAATTCCGAAAGTGTCCACAGGATGGCAGCAGTGGCAGCATACGTATAATTTGAAGAATGAGTAACCCTTCCGGCGCCGACAGAGATGGCCGCCTCGCTTCGCGTTCCTAGGAAACTATGCATTTTTTTTTTTTTTTACGTGTTATTTCTTACATTAGTACCCCAGGTCATCTTAGGTTTCATTACATACAGTCGAGAAGAACTACTGAATATAAGATCAGCGTCAACTCACCATCAGTACGACCAAGAATATGTTTTTCGCGACGCGGATCCTGTGTTCTGCCTTACAAACAGGACAACGGAGTGGATCCTATGCAGCGACCCAAAAAAACGACTCCGAAAGAGAGGGAAACGAGGCGGTCTTCTGGTCAGACTCCGGAGACGGGCACACCGTGCACCACACCCTAGCATTCTTCTTGCCAATGTCCAGTCTCTTGACAACAAGGTTGATGAAATCCGAGCAAGGGTAGCATTCCAGAGGGACATCAGAGACTTTAACGTTCTTTGCTTCACGGAAACATGGCTCACCGGAGAGACGCTATCCGAAGCAGTGCAGCCAACGGGTTTCTCCACGCATCGCGCCGACAGAAACAAACATCTTTCTGGTAAGAAGAGGGGCGGGGGCGTATGCCTTATGGCCAACGTGACATGGTGTGATGAAAGAAACATACAGGAACTCAAATCCTTCTGTTCACCTGATTTAGAATTCCTCACAATCAAATGTAGACCGCATTATCTACCAAGAGAATTCTCTTCGATTATAATCACAGCCGTATATATCCCCCCCCAAGCAGACACATCGATGGCTCTGAACGAACTTTATTTAACTCTCTGCAAACTGGAAACGATTTATCCGGAGGCTGCATTCATTGTAGCCGGGGATTTTAACAAGGCTAATCTGAAAACAAGACTCCCTAAATTTTATCAGCATATCGATTGCGCAACCAGGGGTGGAAAGACCTTGGATCATTGTTACTCTAACTTCCGCGACGCATATAAGGCCCTGTCCCGCCCCCCTTTCGGAAAAGCTGACCACGACTCCATTTTGTTGATCCCTGCCTACAGACAGAAACTAAAACAAGAGGCTCCCACGCTGAGGTCTGTCCAACGCTGGTCCGACCAAGCTGACTCCACACTCCAAGACTGCTTCCATCACGTGGACTGGGAGATGTTTCGTATTGCGTCAGATAACAACATTGACGAATACGCTGATTCGGTGTGCGAGTTCATTAGAACGTGCGTTGAAGATGTCGTTCCCATAGCAATGATTAAAACATTCCCTAACCAGAAACCGTGGATTGATGGCAGCATTCGTGTGAACCTGAAAGCGCGAACCACTGCTTTTAATCAGGGCAAGGTGTCTGGTAACATGACCGAATACAAACAGTGCAGCTATTCCCTCCGCAAGGCTATCAAACAAGCTAAGCGCCAGTACAGAGACAAAGTAGAATCTCAATTCAACGGCTCAGACACAAGAGGCATGTGGCAGGGTCTACAGTCAATCACGGACTACAGGAAGAAATCCAGCCCAGTCACGGACCAGGATGTCTTGCTCCCAGGCAGACTAAATAACTTTTTTGCCCGCTTTGAGGACAATACAGTGCCACTGACACGGCCTGCAACCAAAACATGCGGTCTCTCCTTCACTGCAGCCGAGGTGAGTAAGACATTTAAAAGTGTTAACCCTCGCAAGGCTGCAGGCCCAGACGGCATCCCCAGCCGCGCCCTCAGAGCATGCGCAGACCAGCTGGCCGGTGTGTTTACGGACATATTCAATCAATCCCTATACCAGTCTGCTGTTCCCACATGCTTCAAGAGGGACCCCATTGTTCCTGTTCCCAAGAAAGCTAAGGTAACTGAGCTAAACGACTACCGCCCCGTAGCACTCACATCCGTCATCATGAAGTGCTTTGAGAGACTAGTCAAGGACCATATCACCTCCACCCTACCTGACACCCTAGACCCACTCCAATTTGCTTACCGCCCAAATAGGTCCACAGACGATGCAATCTCAACCACACTGCACACTGCCCTAACCCATCTGGACAAGAGGAATACCTATGTGAGAATGTTGTTCATCGACTACAGCTCGGCATTCAACACCATAGTACCCTCCAAGCTCGTCATCAAGCTCGAGACCCTGGGTCTCGACCCCGCCCTGTGCAACTGGGTACTGGACTTCCTGACGGGCCGCCCCCAGGTGGTGAGGGTAGGCAACAACATCTCCTCCCCGCTGATCCTCAACACTGGGGCCCCACAAGGGTGCGTTCTGAGCCCTCTCCTGTACTCCCTGTTCACCCACGACTGCGTGGCCACGCACGCCTCCAACTCAATCATCAAGTTTGCGGACGACACAACAGTGGTAGGCTTGATTACCAACAACGACGAGACGGCCTACAGGGAGGAGGTGAGGGCCCTCGGAGTGTGGTGTCAGGAAAATAACCTCACACTCAACGTCAACAAAACTAAGGAGATGATTGTGGACTTCAGGAAACAGCAGAGGGAACACCCCCCTATCCACATCGATGGAACAGTAGTGGAGAGGGTAGCAAGTTTTAAGTTCCTCGGCATACACATCACAGACAAACTGAATTGGTCCACTCACACAGACAGCATCGTGAAGAAGGCGCAGCAGCGCCTCTTCAACCTCAGGAGGCTGAAGAAATTCGGCTTGTCACCAAAAGCACTCACAAACTTCTACAGATGCACAATCGAGAGCATCCTGGCGGGCTGTATCACCGCCTGGTATGGCAACTGCACCGCCCTCAACCGTAAGGCTCTCCAGAGGGTAGTGAGGTCTGCACAACGCATCACCGGGGGCAAACTACCTGCCCTCCAGGACACCTACACCACCCGATGCTACAGGAAGGCCATAAAGATCATCAAGGACATCAACCACCCGAGCCACTGCCTGTTCACCCCGCTGTCATCCAGAAGGCGAGCTCAGTACAGGTGCATCAAAGCTGGGACCGAGAGACTGAAAAACAGCTTCTATCTCAAGGCCATCAGTCTGTTAAACAGCCACCACTAACATTGAGTGGCTGCTGCCAACACACTGTCAATGACACTGACTCAACTCCAGCCACTTTAATAATGGGAATTGATGGGAAATGATGTAAATATATCACTAGCCACTTTAAACAATGCTACCTTATATAATGTTACTTACCCTACATTATTCATCTCATATGCATACGTATATACTGTACTCTATATCATCGACTGCATCCTTATGTAATACATGTATCACTAGCCACTTTAACTATGCCACTTTGTTTACATACTCATCTCATATGTTATACTGTACTCGATATCATCTACTGTATCTTGCCTATGCTGCTCTGTACCATCACTCATTCATATATCCTTATGTACATATTCTTTATCCCCTTACACTGTGTATAAGACAGTAGTTTTTTGGAATTGTTAGTTAGATTACTTGTTCGTTATTACTGCATTGTCGGAACTAGAAGCACAAGCATTTCGCTACACTCGCATTAACATCTGCTAACCATGTGTATGTGACAAATAAAATTTGATTTGATTTGATTTGATTTGCACTACAAGACTTTTAGTCTGAAGTCCCCAGGTACATTTGGGCAAATCGTGAGACATTTGCATTTGCATTTGCATTATAATGACATTTTTCTTGATTTAGCTTTAGTAGTTATATTATTAGTTAAACATTTGCAAAACAACCAGTTTTTTTAACTTCATAACACTGAATATTCTTATAATTTTTGTCCAAAATGAAAAGGCATGCTGTCGTACAAGGTTAGTAGCTACATTTTATGACATATACATGGTTTCCGGATACTCCTGTAAAGCCCAGCTCATTGGCTATCTAGCTAGCTTTGTTTGACCCCGATTGGTGCTTATTTGATGAAGATACAGTCGTTAAAGTGATTACCGCCCGCATCATCGGCGTGCCATGAAGGTGTCGCTCTCTGACCAAATATGGTGTCTTATAGGATATATTACACCCCTAATGATATAGTGAAGACTTGTTAAGTTCTAGGATCCCTGAGGAATACATACGAACGTGATTTGACTCGTTGAAAAAACATTTAGGGTGAGATTTTCACAGATTCCTTTCTTTGCAAATTGAACGATTGGAAATACAAAATCGATCGTGCATGCTATATGGACCTTTTTAGGATATGAAAACGACACATTTCACCTTCAGTAGTGAATTTATCAAACCTATCGTGGTGAAAAAAGTGTTTTGTTGTTACGAGCTCTCCTCAAACAATAGCATGGCCTTTTTTCGCAGTAATAGCTACTGTAAATTGGACAGTGCAGTTATATTAACAAGAATTTAAGCTTTCAGCCGATACACTTATATGTACAGACATTGTAAACATCTGCAAAAAAATGTAATGAAATTATTGCCAGCAGAGCTGGTTAGGCTGTTTTCATGTTATCCAGAGGTAAACAAATCATCGGCCAGAGCATCAAGTGTACGCTCCGAGAGCAAAACGAGATGGGTGGGGCTAAAGCTTAAGAGGGTGTGAACGATGCTGAATGGGTGTAGACAAAGAGGAGCTCTTCACTAGATACCAAAACATTCAAAGGCCATTTTCTCAAAAGTGAGTTTACAAGTTGATCAGCTTTCAAAGCAGAATTACTTTCCCATTGTTCCTCAAATGCAGTGTATGATATACCATTTTATTTTAGCTCTGAGTCTCTACTTATATCCAATGTAAAAAAAAACACATTTTGCTACATAAGAAACCAGGTGGTGAGTCACAAATATGGATGAGCGATGACCAAGCGGTGTAGGCAGGAGGCAATAGTATAAAATGCAATATATACCTATGAGATGAGTAATGTAAGATATGTAAACATTATTAAAGTGGCATTATTTAAAGTGACCAGTGATCCATTTATTAAAGTGGTCAATGATTTGAGTCTGTATGTAGGCAGCAGTCTCTATGTGTTAATGATGGCTGTTTAACAGTCTGATGGCCTTGAGATAGAAGCTGTTTTTCAGTCTCTCGGTGCCAGCTTTGTTGCACCTGTACTGACATTGCCTTCTGGATGGTAGCCGGGTGAACAGGCGGTGGCTCGGGTGGCTGTTGTCCTTGATGATCTTTTTGGCCTTCCTGTGACATCGGGTGCTGTAGGTGTTCTGTAGGCGAGGTAGTTAGCCCACGGCGATGCATTGTGCAGATCGCACCACCCTCTAGAGAGCCTTGTGGTTGAGGGCGGTGCAGTTGCCGTACCAGGCAGTGATACAGCCCGACAGGATGCTCTCAATTGTGCATCTGTAAAAGTTTGTGAGGGTTTTAGATGACAAGCCAAATTTATTCAGCCTCCTGATGTTGCGCCTTCTTCACCACACTGCCTGAGTGGGTGGACCATTTCAGTTTGTCCGTGATGTGTACGCCGAGGCTTAAAACGTTCCACCTTCTCCATTACTGTCCCGTTGAAGTGGATAGAGAACAAGCTCCCTCTGCTGTTTCCTGAAATCCACGATCATCTCCTTTGTTATGTTGACATTGAGAGGTTGTTTTCCTGACACCACACTCCGAGTGCCCTCACCTCCTCCCTGTAGGCTGTCTTGTCGTTGTTAGTTGCCCACTACTCTTGTGTCATCTGCAAACTTTATGATTGAGTTGGAGGTGTGCATGGGTGACCTGGGAGTACAGGATGGGGCTGAGCACGCACCCTTGTGGGGCCCCCGTGTTGAGGAATAGTGAAGTGAAGATGTTGTTACCTACCTTCACCACCTGGGGGCAGCCCATCAGGAAGTCCAGGACCCAATTGCACAGGGCGGGGTTGAGACCCAGAGCCTCAAGCTTAATGATGAGCTTGAAGGGTACTATGGTGTTGAATGCTGAGCTGTAGTCAATTAACAGCATTCTTACATAGATATTCCTCTTGTCCAGATGGGATAGGGCAGTGTGCAGTGTGATGGCAATTGCATCGTCTGTAGACCTATTGTATGCAAACTGAAGTGGGTGTAGGGAGGCAGGTAAGGTGGAGGTGATATGATCCTTGACTAATCTTTCAGAGCACTCCATGATGACAGAAGTGAGTGCTACGGGTCGGTAGTCATTTAGTTCAGTTATCTTTGCCTTCCTGGGTACAGGAACAATGGTGGCCATCTTGAAGCATGTGGGACAGTAGACTGGGATAGAGAGCGATTAAATATGTCCGTAAACACACCAGCACGCTGGTTTGCGCTTCTCTAAGGATGCGGCTAAGGATGCCGACTGGGCCAGCAGCCTTGCGAGGGTTAACACGTTTAAATGTCTTACTCACGTCGGCCATGAGAGCGGGGGCCGACAGTCCTTGGTAGCGAGCCACGTAAGTGGCACTATATTATCCTCAAAGCATGCAAAAAAGGTGTTTAGTTTATCTGAAGCATGACGTCGGTGTCCGTGACGTGGCTGGTTTTCTTTTTGTAGTTTGTGATTTCCTGTAGACACTATCACATATGTCTCGTGTCTGAGCCGTTGAATTGAGACTTCAAATTGTTCCTATACTGACATGTTGCTTGTTTGATTGCCTTGCAGAGGGAATAACTACACTGTTTATATTCAGCCATATTCCCAGTCATCTTTCCATGGTTAAATGCGGCGGTTCGCGCTTCCCGTTTTGCGCGAATGCCGCCATCTATCCACGGTTTCTGGTTAGGGTATGTTTTAATAGTCACAGAGTGTACACCATCTCCAATGCACTTCCTTATAAACTCACTCACTGAATCAGTGTAAAAATCAATGTTATTCTCTGAGGCTGCCTGGAACATTTCCCAGTCCGCGTGATTAAAACAACCTTGTAGCGTGGATTACGATTGGTCAGACCAGGGTTGAATGGTTCTTGTCACGGGTACCTCCTGTTTGATTTTCTGTCTATAGGACGGTAGGAGCTAAATGGAGTCGTGGTCAGATTTGCCGAAGGGAGGATGCGGGAGGGCCTTTTATAGAGTAGTGATCCAATGTATTGCCCGTGCGAGTGCTACAATCAATATGCTGATAGAATTTATGTAGCCTTGTTCTCAAATGTTCTTTGTTAAAATCCCCAGCTACAATAAATGCAGACTCAGGATATATGGTTTCCAGTTTACATAGAGTCCAGTCAAGTTCCTTGAGGGCCATTGTGGTATCTGCCTGAGGGGAGAAATAGACAGCTGTGACAATAACCTGATGAGAATTCTCTTGGGAGATACTATGGTCTGCATTTGATTGCAAGGAATTCTAGGTCAGGTGAACAAAAGGACTTGAGGTCCTGTATGTTGTTATGATTACACCACAAGTCGTTAATCATGAAGCATACACACCCACCCTTCTTCTTCACTGAGAGATGTTTATTTATGTCAGAGAGACGCATGAAGAAACCCGGTGGCTGTACCAACTCCGACAACATATCACAAGAGGGCCATGTTTCCGTGAAACAGAGAATGCTACAATCTGTGATGTCTCTCTGGAAGGCAACCCTTGCCCCAATTTCGTCTACCTTGTTGTCTAGAGACTGGACATTGGCGAGTAATATACTCGAAAGTGGTGGGTGGTGTGCACACCTTCGAAATTTGACCACTCTGTTTACCTCTTCTGAAGCAACATGGTTTTGGGTCAGCCTGTTGGGAAAGGCTCGTAAAGTAAGCATTTCACTGTTACATGCTGACCAGACCACACACGAGCGTGCGTGTGCGTGCTCCATCGTGTGCGTGCGCCATCGCACGCATGCGGATTTTGACGTGATCAGGACACACAGTTTGAAATATCAAATTAAACTCTGAACAAACTAGATTAATTTGGGGACAGGTCAAAAAACATTAAACAGTTATGTAAATGTAGCTAGCTAGCTAGCTTGCTGTTGCTAGTTAATTCGTCCTTGTCCTTTGTCCTACAATGTTGGATTGTTATTTTACCTGAAATGCACAAGATCCTCTACTCCGGCAATTAATCAACAGATAAATCGATAAACCAAGTACAGTTTTAGTAATCTCTCCTCCTTCCTTCAGGCTTCTTCTTCTTCTTTGGACTTTATATGGCGGTTGGCAACCAACTTTAAGGTGCATTACCACAACTGACTGGAGTGTGGACATCAGTTCATCTTTCAATCACCCACGTGGGTATTTGCTCCTAAAAACCAATGAGGAGGTGGGAGAGGCAGGACTTGCAGCACATCGAGCGTCACAAATAGAACAAAGTTCTATTTTAGCACCTGGCTATGCAGACGCTCGCTGACGAGCGCAAGCAGTGTGGGTGCAATGATTGAACAACGTGTGTGTAAATGTATTTTCCAACACTCACGCAAGCTACACATCCAGTCTGGTCAGCATGTTAATCCACAGTTGTTGTTAACAAAGCATGTGACAATTACAATTTGATTTGATGCTTGTTTTAAGCAATCAACTTAAATGTGTACACAATCCTTATAGTACTTTAAGTGATTGTCTGACAAATGACTCAAATAAAGGCTAGATTTAACTTAAAAAATAACTAAAAAAATGCTATAAGGAGAAGGGTAAAACAGTCTACATTGTGTTGGCAGTAGCACTATATTTGATGGTCTTGCCAGGTGCTGTAGAACCTGAACTGACAGTGAGAATAAACCATAGCCTAAAGCTTTATGACTAAGTGTTAGTAAATGTATTTCTCTCTATCCACCTTCTATCACATTACACGTAGCCTTATTGATTCCCTCCATCCAACAGCTGAAAAGTGCACTATACCTTACATTAATATTTTGCACTGTTCTTTACAGCCTTGTTTTGATTACTTTACTTTGTCTCCAAAACAACATGAAATATAGTATGCATAAATATGCATAAAAACATTTAACAGCTCAACACGCTACCGCCCTTTAGACGCAAGAACACAACAGTTTTCAAATGAGAGAAAATAAATAAAAAACACTTACATCATAATTGACTACATAATTTTTTTGTGTGTATGTGTGTGTGTGCGCTTGCGTGTGTGTTTGAGAGATCCTACATCAGAGCCAGAGGAGGGTGACATGGTGTAACGCCCGCTCTGCCTCTGACATTTTTCCCATTGGTCTTTGTCTGTCTCTGACAGGTTATTTACGAGGGAGCAGGGATAGGTGCTTGTTTTTTTTGTAGCTACACCTGAAGCATGGATAGGCTTGACACATTTATTGTCTGTCTCCAGTGTTGTGCCTGCAACAACCTGTCCTGCATCCCAACGACTCCTACTCTCTCCTTCTTTCCCTCTTTCTCTTCCCCCCTCCCGCACCCTCTCTCTTATTTTCTTGTACTTTATTACATTTTTACATAAAACACAAAATCACAAAAACAAAACATCTACTGTAGAAAACATTCTTTAAGGTAGTCAAAATATGATTTCCAAATTCTGTCACGTCTGATTTTTTTGCAGCAGCAATTAGATCTCGATTACAAAATGTTCTCTGATATTGATCACCAATATTTACATTTCCCAACAAACATAATTGTGGAGATGGATGGATATAAAGTCCTAGACAAAATGAAATGATAAAACATGCTTCAACCCAAAATGGTGTCAGTTTGTCACAGGACCACAGCATATGTAATAGGGTTCATTTGCGCTTTCTGCATCTCCAACAGAGATGTGACATTTCTGGGTGCTTTACATATATTCTGCCAGGAGTGTAGTAAGTCCTATGAATGATCTTAAATTGCAGTAGTTTATGGCTTAGGTTGTATGAGCAGGTATGAACATTTTCACATACTGTATCTGTGACTGATGCTTCCAATCAATTTCTTCCTTTAGATCTGTTTCCCATTTTCTCCTTAAAGGTTCTGAACCATCAGCTAGATTTTCAATCAACCCTTGATATAACTTGGAAACTTTAACAGTTTCTTTCAGTATTTATTCTATGCTAGATTCCTTGGTTCATACAGATTCTGTTGAAGCGATTGAATACGATTTTTGTTGTTGTAACAATTTAAATAAATCTATCTTTCTTGTAATTGTTTGAATGACAGTAGAGATCCATCATAGTACACATGTTCAAAATGCATGATGCCACTTTGGAACAAAGGACTTAATTAAAGGTGTTGTCATTAAACACTGGAGGTAAAGTAGGGTTACTCCAATTATTGGTTATTTCTACCTCATTAATTTATGGACATCATCCCAAATACGAATGGAATTGAGAATCATTGGATTGTCAGTTTTTTTATTCAATGAATGCAACAATTTCAAAGATGTACAGTACATTGAAGGAAATCAGTCAATTGAAAGAAATTCATTAGGCCCTAATTTAGGGATTTCACATGACTGGGCAGTGGCACAGCCACTTGGGAGCCAGTCCCACCCACTGTGGAGCCAGGCCCAGTCAATCAGAATTAGTTTCTATCTGACAAAAATGCTTTATTACAGACAGAAATCCTCCTCAGCACCACCCCGCCCTCTTCAGACGATCCCACAGGTGAAGAAGTCGGATGTGGCGGTCCTACGCTGGCGTAGTTACATGTGGTCTGCGGTTGTGAGGTCGGTTGGACATACTGACAAATTCTCTAAAACGACATTGTAGACTGCTTGTGGTAGAGAAATTAACATTACATTTTCTGGCAACAAGTCTGTTGGACATTCCTGCAGTCAGCATGCCAATTGCACACTCCCTCAAAACTTGTGGGATTGTGACATCTGTGGCATTGTGTTGTGTGACAAAACTGCACATTTTAGAGTGGCCTTTTATTATCCCCAACACAAGGTGAACCTGTGTAATGATCATTCTGTTTAAATCAGCTTCTTGATATGCCACACCTGTCAGGTGGATTAATTATTTTGGCAAAGGAGTAATACTCACTAACAGAGATGTAAACAAATGTGTGCAAAACCTTTGAGATAAATAAGCTTTTTGTGCGTATGGAAAACTTCTGGGATCTTTTATTTCAGTTCATGAAACATGAGATCAACACTTAACATGTTGTGTTTATATTTTGTTCAGCATAGTAAAAATATTATAAATCATACGGTATTATATTTCTGGCTCCATGCACAATGATAGTCTGCTGTCCATTGTTTAAATGAACACAGTTGTGCAGCCCAGTAATACATCTTCATATGGGGTAGTCCAAGACCTCCAGCTTCATAGGGGAAGTGTAAAACAGTCAATTATACTCGAGGTCTTTCTATTCCAATAAAGTTGGAGAGCAGGCCATTTATTTTATTTAAAAAGTTGGATGGAATTGAAACTGGCAAGGCCTGGTATAAATACATCAACCTTGGTCAAATTTACATTTTGATTATCTTAACCCAACCTAACACAGAAATAGGCTTACATCTCCATCTCTAAAAATCAGAGTCAATCTTATCTATTAAAGGAGAGTCAGTCGTTGCTTTTATATGCCTCCTCCAGATTGCGGTATCAGTACACCAGGGTATTTCACATGGCTTTGTCCATTTCGACTTAAATGTACATTCTAAGCTTGAAAATTGATAATTAGAAATGGGGATTATTTCAGTTTTCTTCCAATTCACTTTGACTCATGATACAGCACCAGGTGTCCAACAGTAGTAAAATAGAATATTCTGGTTCAGATAAATAAAGTCAAATGTATTCTGCATACAATGATATCACATGTTGATCTCCAGCAATCTCTACGTCCTGGATTGAGACATGAGTCCTAATTACCGATGCTAGGGGTTCTGTGTCTAGAGAAAATAAATACCTAGACAAAGGGTATCCCTCTCTCTTTGGATCATTTAAATGATTCAAAGATCTGTCCATTTGTTCATATAGATGATTTGGGAAATGTTGTACAATACAAGAAATAAGTACAAGAAATACAATAAATAAAATAAATAAAAAGTGGACCAAAACCAAATGTTTTTAACCTGTAGTGACACCCCATCCCATGAACGGGACCGTTGTCATCATCTGACACTAATTAGCATAACGCAACGGACATAAATCTTCCTAGAAAATATTCCTATTCATGAAAATCACAAGTGAAATATATTGGAACACAGTTTAGCCTTTTGTTAATCGCCCTATCATCTCAGATTTTCAAAATATGCTTTACAGCCAACGCTAGACAAGCATTTGTGTAAGTTTATCATAGCTTAGCATAGCATTATGCCTTGCTAGCAGCAGGCAACCTTGTCACGGAAATCAGAAAAGCAATCAAATTAAATCGTTTACCTTTGATGAACTTTGGATGTTTTCACTCACGAGACTCCCAGGTAGACAGCCAAAATATTATTTTTGTAGGCGAAATAGCTCCATTTGTTCTTCACGTTTGGCTGAGAAATTGCGAAATTGCGAAATTGCGGTCACCACAACCCCAAAAATATTTCAAATTAGCTCCATAATATCGACAGAAACATGGCAAATGTTGTTTAGAATCCATCCTCAAGGTGTTTTTCTAATATCTATTCGATAATATATCCGTTGGGACAATTCGTTTTTCACTAGGACCGATTAGAATAATAGCTACCTCTGTATTTTACGCGAGAATCTCTCTCGGAGCCTCCATGTGACCACTTACGCAATGTGGCCGCCTATGGCTATTCTTCAACAGAAATGCGTAAAACTACGTCACGATGCTGTAGACACCTTGGGGAATACTTAGAAAGCATAAGCTGGTTGATGGTACATTCACAGCTGAATAGGGAGTCATTGGAACGGGGCACTTCCGGATTGGATTTTTCTCAGGCTTTCGCCTGCAACATCAGTTCTGTTATACTCACAGACAGTATCTTTACAGTTTTGGAAACATTAGTGTTTTCTATCTAAAGCCTTCAATTATATGCATATTCTAGCATATTTTCCTGACAAAATATCCCATTTAAAACGGGAACGTTTTTTTTCTCCAAAAATGAAAATACTGCCCCCTAACACCAAGAGGTTTTAAGACAACCACCCAATATGCCCATTCCACCCTATCGAATGTTTTTTGTTGTTGCATATATTGATCCTGACACTTTTGGAGCATTCAAGTTCTTGGTTTGATGGATTATAATGAGAAAATAAAACTGGAGATTGTGTGAAGACATCCTGTTCCGTATAAACCCTGTTTGATCTGATTGAATCAACTTTTGTATGAGTGTTTCAATGTGAAAAGCCAATACCTTAGCAATGATTTTGTAATCCACATTCAAAAGTGATACAGGGCGGAAGAATCCACACGACAATGAATCCTTATCTTTATTTTTAAGAAGGGTGATTGTAGCCAAACATAGTGACTGAGGCAGTTGATTTTTCTCTAGAGCTACTGTGAGCATAAGTCATTTGGGATGAAAATGTCTATAAATTCCACTAGGAATCCATCCTTACTAGGAGATGTGTAGATTATTGATGGCCTCCAACAGGTCACCTGGGGTAATATATATTAATAGTTCTATCCATATACATTTTCTCTGGTTAACTCTGGTTAATGGCCTTAATAAGGAAATTGTCTATATATGCCTTTCAACTTTTGTTTTCAGACTAAAACAGTTTGCGATACAAAGTTTTAAAGACTGAGTTAATTACAGAAGGATCAATTGTTATGCTATCATCTGGGGTTTGACTGCTATGGATGCTATTCTGCTATTCCCGTTCTTAATTTGAAAAGCAAGCACTTTCAGCTTGCTAAACATATTGTTGCTTGGATTTCATGGCATCGCTGCAGATCGGGTGTTTATTGCGTTATATTCAAATCGTGAATTTTCTGTTCTAGTATTTTGAATTGTTTATGGGTCTTCTTTTTCTTATAATATTATATTATAAATACAAGTTCAATCTCTACTTCAATGCACATATGGTATGCATTATTAAGAAAGAGGAAGAAAGAGGAGGTGGGGAGAGAGATGTAGAAGACAAAAGGAAAGAGGTAAAACAGAGGAGCAGGGAAGACAGCATATGATTAATGAATCACAGTGCTACCCTAATATTCTCTCAGTTCATCACAATTACATAGTGTCTCTAGCGGTGTCTCCTAACCAGCTTGGGCCCCCAGTCGGCCCGAAGGTTATCTTAAGAGTGGCTGAGGTGGCGATGACGGGACTGGCTTCCTCTCTCACATCAAAACATAGTTGCAGACAAGAGACAGATGGATAGAGAGAGCATGATTAAGCTTTGTTTTTTATTCTAACAGTCCTCATAATCATCAGGAGATGAAATGCAAAACTGACCTTGGATCATTAACTCTGGGACTACTAGATCTCTATCTGTATTTGTCTGTTGTTTACAACTTCATTCTAGTCACATTATCGCATATTGAGAAACAACTGTCCTGGTGTAGGGATACCAATCCCATCTATAAAAGGTCGCACAGTTGACAGTGCACATCACAGCGAATACCAAGCCATGAGGTCAAAGGAATTGTCCGTAGAGCTCCGAGATAGGATTGTGAGGCATAGATCTGTCGAAGGGTACCAAAAAATGTCTGCAGCATTGAAGGTCCCCAAGAACACAGTGGCCTCCATCATTCTAAAATGGAAGAAGTTTGGAATCACCAGGACTCTTCCTAGAGCGGGCCGCCCGGCTAAACTGAGCAATCGGGGAAGAAGGGCCTTGGTCAGGGAGGTGACCTAGAACGAGATGGTCACTCTGACAGAGCTATAGAGATCCTCTGTGGAGATGGGAGAACCTTACAGAAGGACAACCATCTCTGCAGCACTCCACTAATCAGGCCTTTATGGTAGAGTGGCCAGACGGAAGCCACTCCTCAGCAAAAGGCACATGACAGCCCGCTTGGAATAGACATGTGTCATGACTCTCCTGTGATGATACAAAGGATCAGGTTACAGTGGGTCTGCTCTACAGCACTCTCTCTCTCCCGGAGAGGGGGAAAGGGTGAAGTGAGCTGTTTTATGACATCGTAAATACCTTGTAGAAACTCTGCCTTTGGGCACTGGAGGATGGAGGGGAAAGAAACCTTTTGTTACAAGGAGATTGCTCCCGCCAAAACTACAACATAAAAAGGTTGAATAATTAAACAATATTTCTGTAATCCAAACAATTGGAATGGTCCGTGGGTACTTAAAATAACAATTATGTCAGATCAGTTGTTGTTTTAGGATCTCATTAAGGATGGTTTAAACAACATCTCTGAATGTGTATATTTCTCAGTTGTCAGGTTTACATCGTGTGGAACTTATATGATTAAATATGATACTATTTGTGAGAAGAAGAAATGTGATCTTGGCCTTCTAAATGAGAAAATGTTTTTTCATGTAAAGTTTATCCAGTCAGTAACCACGCCCACGTGAGCACAGACATTATGCCAAACGTAATGGAACGCCCTTTTTGCCCAAGTGTTGAAAAGGACGAAGAACTCTCTATAGATCAGTTACGTGCAGCGTCAGCTGAATAAGTTACAAATGGTTAAGAAAATGACATGACTAAAGACCAAGCAGGCAGACAGTTTTGAACCGGACTTCACGAATGGTTAGACTATGAGACCAAATGGTAGGAATTTAAATCTCTAGAGAACAGTACATTGCCGGGTTGCTACGGGCGTGTTAAATGGTTCTAGCTCTATTAGACCAGCGTGACCGACAGCGTGAGCTGAAAAGTATGGTATGGAATGGTTAGAAACTCTGAAACTCTACACAGGAACATTCAGTCTGCAGGTGTTTAAATACTTTAGTCTAGTAAACTTGACCGAAGATGAGAAGAAAAAGAACAACATACTCTCACCACTATATATACATCTAATCTAATGAACAGAGTCCGCTGAACAATTACGGGGTAGACCTATGGAATATCCGTTCTCACAGACACTCCGAAACCAAGAAGCTACGACTACACAACCAGACTTACACAACCAGAGATTTTCTGTAGAATTACTCCCCGTAAATGTATCTAGTGTTTTCAACAGAGAGACAGCAAAGACATACACACATAGATATGTACATTGCAATTCTTTTGAATGAGTGGCCGTTCATATGCAAAGTAGTCACATTTCCATGAGCATAGTTATCAGCTGTATGTACATTAGTGGAATTCCTTTGTCTCCCCCTTTCCCTCTCTATTGAATCCGCCATTTTATGTAACAAGACGTCATATAGGTTTAGTCCACTAGGGACTTTTCATTGCATTGTGTAGTAATCAATGTGTAAGCTATCCTGTTCTTGTGTTTATGTAATTCTGTGTGATTATTTAGTTAGTTAGTAAATAAATAATTAAGCCAATTTGTATATTGCTGATTCATCATTTATGCTAGGGTTTGTACAGGTATCCAAGAGTTTTGTGACACTCAGAATGAGACTGATAAGGTAAATAAGAATTAATGTATTGACTGTGACTGATGTAAGAGATATTTCTATCTTTAGAGTTTAGTCGGGAGATAGTAACTCATTAAATAACTTTTCCTGTGGTGCCCCAGATTACTACTTAATTAATTGTTATATGATTAATTTAATTGTGTCATGAATATTACCGAAGGTGACTCCCCTTCTTGTTTCGGGTGGCGCTCGGCGGTCGTCGTCGCCGGTCTACTAGCTGCCACCGATCCTTTGTTCTGTGTTCGTTTGGTTTTGTCTAATTGGTTTCACCTGTTCCTTGTTTGGTTGTTAGGGTGGGGTTATTTAAGTTCGTTCAGCCCGCTTCTGTTTGTGCGGGCTTGTTCATCTGTATGTGTTAGAGTGGTTAGTGTTTTCATTTGGGTTTCTCGCTGTCCTATTTTTTCACGATAGGGTACTTTTGTTCTGTAGTTATACCTGGTTTGGTATACTATTTTTGTTCCTGTGATTATTTCTGGACATTAAAGCGTGTTTTTCCCGCATCCTTTGCTCTCTGCGTCTGACTCCACAGACTCCACAGACTCATTGAGCGTTACACATTGGGTAATCATTTAACGTGGTATGTCATTATTTTATAAAATAACAATCAAGGTGTTGAAAGCGTTGCACAGGGATGCTGGCCCATGTTGACTCCAGTGCTTCCCACAGTTGTGTCAAGTTGCCTGGATGTCCTTTGGGTGGTGGACCATTCCACACAGGAAACTGTTGAGTGTGAAAATCCCAGCAGCGTTGCAGTTCTTGACACACTCAAACCAGTGCGCCTACTACCATACTACCAAAGCCACTTAAATATTTTGTCTTGCCCATTCACCCTCTGGATGGCACACATACACAATCCATGTCTCAATTGTCTCAAGACTTAAAAATCATTATTTAAAAAACAGTTAAATGTAAATAAATGTAATCGAAAATGTAACCTACATAATCCCCAGAAATAATTATTTATCATGAGGGCCAAAAACAATAAACTAGTGATGCTGCATACTCAAAGAAAGGTTAAAATCTCACCTTTCTGCTAAAATAGTTAGAAATTGAGGTGTAGGTGTAGTCACTTTTAAGGACACAAGCTCAAGTACACAGTACAACTATGGAATATTTTATGTGATGTATTTCCTATTCAACAAACGTTATGAATAAGGATATAACTTACTTATATGCTTTCTAACTATAGTATAATCAAATAAAAAATGAGTAACTATGAGATTTCACCTTCCTTAAGATACATATTTGTATGTTTAGTGAAACAGAAAATGTGCATATTTTGTGAAGGTCTCTTGATCAAAACATCTGCCCCCTTCACTGTGAACGTCTCACAGAGTTCTAGCTTGGCTTCCTGAACTCGTTAGGAACTTGCTTTCATTTCATATTAATCGTGTCCGTCTAGACGAACAGAAAGTGTTCTTGTTTCAACTATATTTTAGATTAGTGGCTATACATCGATCTCTGAATGTGCTACCAACATGAAACCACTCTCTCCTGCTGCACTACGATGTAACATTTGCAGGAGTGTGCTTTGTCAGTGGCTGTGATGTAGGGCAGTGAAGATTTCCCCACATTTTCTTTAGTTGAATGCCAGCAAAGCCACAACACAACACTAAACAATACAGTATAATGGTGACAAACGGTGCCCAAAAACAGTTAGAGCCTACATAAAAGATCTCTCAACAGTAGAGCTTTCTTTTCAGCACAATGGAGTGAATCCTTACCACCGCTACACCTGGCTATCAGCGGAGCCTTGTCTGGCAGCAAAATAGTTAATTCATTTACTGCCCTTTAAAAAACATAGCTGATATGGCTGACTTGCTTTCTACTGACAACTGAGATGTACAAACTACGGCATAAGGAAATGACGAGCGGATAAGAGGCCATCTGTAATTTGATTAAAACATTAATGAGTGAGCTAGGATGGACGTAGTGAATGCAACTATTTGATCAGCATTTTTCATTAAATGTGCAGTGACAGAATTCATAACATGGGCCATTCTTACAGTATTCTCCCTGTACAACAAGTCAGAACCGTAGGATAAACAAAGGAGGCATATGAGCAGACAATGAAAGCTCTTACAATGTTGGATGATTACTTTTCTCTACAACAGGCTATAGGATACCTGGCAACCACCAAGTCAGAACAGTAGGTAAGTTAATAGGGGGAAAGGGACCAAATTATTAGGGTGAGGAACATGGGCTACTAACAGCTTACTACACAACATACACTTAGTATTACTGTATTAGCTGCAGTGTACATATCTCCCTGGCATATTACATTATTATGCAGCAGCATACAAGACATTTGAACTCATCTTGTTGTTCTGTGATCATTTGAACAGGAAGGGAGTGTGGCAGTCCTTCTCGTGGGCAAACTTTGTCATCAAACTTTGTCATCAAAGTCTGGCATTCTCTGGATATATGGTGCTTTCAAGACAACTGGGAATTGAATCATGACGTCAGTGATCTTCAGGTCGGATCTCTAGAAAGAGGCCAGAGTTCCCGACTTGGAATTTCGAGTTGGATGACCGCTCAAAACATATTTTCCTAAATCAGAGCTTGTTTCTTTCAGAAATCCCAGTTGTCTTGAACTCACTGAAGTCTGAGATTTCCCAGTTCTGAGTTTCCAGTTGTTTTGAACATGACAGAAGTCATGCTGGATTGACAGCATGTCCTATGTATTCAACCTTTTCTGGCACATGGTGTTGCGTGTGAATGTTTATCCTTTAAAGCTTGGAAAAGAGACCCTTAAACCCAGACTTGGACCACACACCCACTCCACTGAATAGCAGGCTAGTAATTGCTTGCAGTTAGCCACTGATTCCTTCCAAACTACTCATTGATAAATTTGGAATTTCCAACTTGTTGTGTATTGTTTATGTCCAATGGCCGATATGTTTTATCTATAATTTCTCTTCATATGACAAGGAATAAAAAGGATTGTAAATTCGAATTTAATCTTTAACTGAATAGCCTAGTTAAATAAAGGGTAAATAAAAATAAAATGCAATTTCATGACAATGACTGCTTGTCTAGCTTGCTAGCTAAGATTTTGAAAGTATGATGTTGACATGATCAGTCCAACAAAAGCTACGGTAGCTATAACGTGATTTAAAGTTATTTTATCTGTGGCCAATAACCATGGGCCTTCAGAGATGGTCACTTCAAATGTAAATCTATGGCAGCAAGTGGTTTGAATTTTCGAGCTCTCCCCATAAATTATGCAGTGATGGAGTGTCCGCATGAGTGACAGAACACTGAGCCAATCCTGGTGAAACTAGAGAACATTACCAATCCCTACGCCTTATTTTCCTGCTGGCTGCCACACCACCACAAAATGCACTGAGCATGGCTGAAACATCTACATTTTAGAGCTGCCTTACTCAAGAAAGCAAAAAAGACACCATATTTGTATGTGGCTTTATTAACTCAATTACAACTTTTTTACTTTGTTTGCAAACTGATATGTGACAAATATTGATGCCAAAATAACAAGCAAAACAGGCACACAAAAAGAAAAATACATATATAAAATGTGATGTTGTCACACCCTGGTCGAAGTATATTATGTTTGTCTTCATTTATTTGGTCAGGCCAGGGTGTGACATGGGTTATTGTGGTGCGTTTTTGTCTTGGGGTTTTGTGGGGTGTGGCTGCCTGAGGCGGTTCTCAATCAGAGTCAGGTGATTATCGTTGTCTCTGATTGGGAACCATATTTAGGTAGCCTGGGTTTCACTGTGTGTTTGTGGGTGATTGTTCCTGTCTCTGTGTTATTGCACCAGTTTAGGCTGTTTCAGTTTTCACGTACGTTTATTGTTTTTTGTATTTATCGTGTTTATTCTTCTATTAAACATGTATCGAATTAACCACGCTGCATTTTGGTCCGACTCTCTTTCGACGGAAGAAAACCGTAACAGATGTCCTGACCATAGAAAGCCTTCATTTTATATGGTGGAGTAGGTCAGGGCGTGACTGGGGGGTGTTCTAGTTTATTATTTCTATGGGTAGTCAATTTTTTGTATTTCTATTGTTTTTTGTATTTATCGTGTTTATTCTTCTATTAAACATGTATCGAATTAACCACGCTGCATTTTGGTCCGACTCTCTTTCAACGGAAGAAAACCGTAACAGTATCACCCACCACAACTGGACCAAGCAGCGTGGTGACAGGCAGTGACAGCAACAGCAGCGAAAAGAGGAATGGACATGGGAGGATGTTATGGACAGCAAGAGTATAGAGTATACGACTTGGGAGGAAATAGACAGGTGGGCGGTCGACCCAGAGAGAGTGCCGGAGCCCGCCTGGGATTCGCTGGAGCAGTGCGAAGAGGGCTATAGGAGAATGGAGTCAGAGACAAGCACGGCGGCGCAGAAGGAAGCCCGAGAGTCAGCCCCAAAAATGTCTTGGGGGGGGGGGGCTCAGGGAGACTGCGGCAGAGTCAGGGTTCAAACCTGAGCCAACTCCCCCTGTTTATCGCGAGGAGCAGCGATCACAGGACTTCTGGACTTGGGAGGAGATATTGGACGGAAAAGGACCCTGGGCACAGCCTGGAGAATATCGCCGCCCCAAAGAGTGGAGGCGAAGAAAGCGGCGAGGCGCTGGTATGAAGAGGCAGCACGGCGACGCGGATGGAAGCCAGCGAGTCAGCCCCATAAATGTATTGGGGGGGGGGGGCTCAGGGAGAGTGTGGCAGAGTCAGGGTTCAGACCTGAGCCAACTCCCCCTGTTTATCGTGAGGAGCCAAAGAGGAGACCAGAACCAGAGCCGGTGTTGGAGGTGAGTGAAGCAGAGACTGTGAAGGAGTTAATGGGGAAAGTGGAGGAGAGAGTTATGAGGGAGTTGCTAGTTTGGTGCTTTAGGTACGATATTCGTCCGACGGAGCGTGTCGGGGATTTGATGGCACCTGGGTCAGCGCTCCATACTCATTCTGAGGTGCGTGTTAGTCGGCTGGTGAAAATTGTGCCAGCCTCACGCACTAGGCCTCCTGTGTACCTACCTAGCCTTGCACGTCCTGTGACAGCCCTGCTCTCAGGCTCTCCAGTACACCTTCACAGCCCGGTCCATCCTGTGCCACCTTCACACACCAGCCCTCTGGTGGCAGCTCTCCACACCAGGCTTCCTGTGCGTGTCCTCGGCCCAGTACCACCAGTGCCAGCACCACGCATCAGGCATACAGTGCGCCTCGCCTCTCCAGCGCTGTCGGAGTCTCCCGCCTGTTCAGCTCTGTCCGAGCCTTCCTCCTCTCCTGCGCTGCTGGAGCCTCCCGCCTGTTTAGCGCAGCCAGAGCCTTCCTCCTCTACAGCGCTGCTGGAGTCTCCCGCCTGTTCAGCGCAGCCAGAGCTGCCAGTCTGCATGGAGCAGCCAGAGCTGCCAGTCTGCATGGAGCAGCCAGAGCTGCCAGTCTGCATGGAGCAGCCAGAGCTGCCAGTCTGCATGGAGCAGCCAGAGCTGCCAGTCTGCATGGAGCTGCCAGTCTGCATGGAGCAGCCAGAGCTGCCAGTCTGCATGGAGCAGCCAGAGCTGTCAGTCTACATGGAGCAGCCAGAGCTGTCAGTCTGCATGGAGCAGCCAGAGCTGTCCGTCTGCAAGGAGCAGCCAGAGCTGTCCGTCTGCAAGGAACTGTCAGTCTTCATGGAGCGGCCAGAGCTGCCAGTCTGCACGGAGCTGCCAGTCTGCAAGGAGCCGCCAGAGCTGCCAGTCTGCAAGAAGCTGCCAGACTACCTGCCTGAGCTTCCTCTCAGTGCTGAGCTTCCTCTCAGTGCTGGGCTTCCCCTCAGTGCTGAGCTTTCCCTCAGTGCTGAGCTTTCCCTCAGTGCCGAGCTTCCCCTCAGTGCCGAGCTTCCCCTCAGTCCCGAGCTGCCCCTCAGTCCCGAGCTGCCCCTCAGTCCAGTGGGGTTCTGGGTGAAGACTACTAGGCCATGGTCGGCGGCGAGGGTAGACTATCCTAGGACACGAAGGGGAGGAACTAAGACATTGATAGAGTGGGGTCCACGTCCCGCGCCGGAGCCGCCACCATGGACAGACGCTCACCCGGACCCTCCCTATTGTTTTGATGTGCGTCCGGGAGTCCGCACCTTAGGGGGGGGGGGGTTCTGTCACGCCCTGGTCGAAGTATATTATGTTTGTCTTCATTTATTTGGTCAGGCCAGGGTGTGACATGGGTTATTGTGGTGCGTTTTTGTCTTGGGGTTTTGTGGGGTGTCTAGCATTGTCTATGGCTGCCTGAGGCGGTTCTCAATCAGAGTCAGGTGATTATCGTTGTCTCTGATTGGGAACCATATTTAGGTAGCCTGGGTTTCACTGTGTGTTTGTGGGTGATTGTTCCTGTCTCTGTGTTATTGCACCAGTTTAGGATGTTTCGGTTTTCACGTACGTTTATTGTTTTTTGTATTTATCGTGTTTATTCTTCTATTAAACATGTATCGAATTAACCACGCTGCATTTTGGTCCGACTCTCTTTCGACGGAAGAAAACCGTAACAGATGTCCTGACCATAGAAAGCCTTCATTTTCTATGGTGGAGTAGGTCAGGGCGTGACTGGGGGGTGTTCTAGTTTATTATTTCTATTTTTTGTATTTCTAGGTTGGCCTGGTATGGTTCCCAATCATAGGCAGCTGTCTATCGTTGTCTCTGATTGGGGATCATATTTAGGTAGCCTTTTCCCACTTGTTGTTTGTGGGATCTTGTTTTTCTATTGTTGCTTTTGAGCCCTACTAGGCTGTACGTTCTTTTGTTTGTTTCTCTTTATATGTTTTGTTGCTGGTTCTCATTGTAATAAATTATGATGAACCCAAATCACGCTGCGCCTTGATCTACCCATTTCGACGAACGTTACAATAAAGTACCAGTCAAAAGTTTGGACACACCTAGTCATTCAAGGGTTTTTCTTTATTTTTACATTGTAGAATAACAGTGAAGACATCAAAACTATTAAATAATACATTTGGAATAATTTAGTAACCAAGAAAGTGTTAAATAAATGCAAAATATATTTTATAAAGTAGCCACCCTTTGCTTGATGACAGCTTTGCACACTCCTGGTATTCTCTCAACCGGCTTCACCTGGAATGCATTTCCAACAGTCTTGAAGGAGTTCCCAAATATGCTGAGCACTTGTTGGCTGCTTTTCCTTCACTCTGAGGTCCAACTCATTCCAAACTATATCAATTGGTTTAAGGTCTGGTGATTGTGGAGGCCATGGCATCTGATGCAGCACTCCATCACATCACTTTGACCTTCTTGGTCAAATAGCCCTTACCTCCAGGTTGTGTGTGTTGGGTCATTGTCCTGTTGAAAAATGTAATTCTGACTAAGCGCAAACCAGATGGGATGGCATATTGCTGCAGAATGCTAATGAAGTTATCCTCTGCAGCAGAGGTAACTCTGTGTCTTCCATTCTTGTGGCGGTCCTCAAGAGAGCCAGTTTCATGATAGCTCTTCATGGTTTTTGCCACTACTGCTATCTTCTGTATACCACCCCTACCTTGTCACAACACAAATGCTCAAAGGCATTAAGAATTAATTAAATTCCACAAAATCCCTTTTAACAAGGCACACCTATTAATTGAAAGGCATTCCAGGTGACTACCTCATGAAGCTGGTTGAGAGAATGCCAAGAGTGTGTAAAGCTGCCATCAAGGCAAAGGGTGGCTACTTTAAAGAATCTGAAATAAAAAGTATATTTTGATTTGTTAAACACTGTGTTATTTCAAAGTGTTGATGTCTTCACTGTTATTCTATAATGTAGAAAATAGTAAAAAGAAAAGAACAACCCTTGAATGAGTAGGTGTGTCCAAACTTTTGACTGTATACAGAAAGTATACAGATCCCTAGTCTTTTTCCACATTTTGTTAATTTACAACCTTATTCTGAAATTGATTAAATCATTTCCCCCCTCATCAATACCCCAACACAATACCCCAATAATGACAAAGAAAAAGCAGATATTTACACATTTTTGCTGATGTATATTTAAAAAAAAATGAAATATGACATTTACATAAGTATTCAGACCCTTTACTCATTGATTTGCTGAAGCACCTTTGGCAAAGACTAAAGCCTTGAGTCTTCTTGGGTATGATGCTACAAGCTTGGCACATCTGTATTTTGGGAGTTTCTCCCATTCTTCTCTGCAGTTCCTCTCAAACTCTGTCAGGTTGGACGAGTAACGTTGTTGTACAGCTATTTTCAGGTTTCTCCAGAGAAGTTTGACGGATTCAAGTCCGGACTCTTGACTGGGCCACTCAAGGACATTCAGAGACTTGTCCCGAAGCCACTCCTGCGTTGCCTTGTCTTTGTGCTTAGGGTCAGTGTCCTGTTTGAAGGTGGACCTTCACCCAAGTCTGAGGTCCTGAGCGCCCTCGAGCAGGTTTTCATGAAGGATCTCTCTGTAATTTGCTCTGTTCATCTTTGCCTTAATCCTGACTAGTCTCCCAGTCCCTGCCACTGAAAAACATCCCCACAGCATGATGCTGCCACCACCATGCTTCACCATAGGGGCGGTGCCAGGTTTCCTCCAGATGTGACGCTTGGCATTCAGGCCAAAGAGTTCAATCTTGGTTTCATCAGACCAGAGAATCTTGTTTCTCATGGTCGGAGAGTCTTTAGGAGCCTTTTTATTTATAATGCATGTATTATGTATTTATAAAACCTGGATAATGAACTTTGAATAAAGCTTTTCACATTCTCCACTGGTTGAAATTAAGTATCTAATTGAAATACTACACCTATCCTGTGTCCTCAGATTAAGGCAGATGAAGGGAGTTAGATATGCATAGGAAGTGTAGTGTACTGGTTTTTTCTGTATACATGAATTACAAATCAGCCTTTACTTAAATCATGCTTTTAGTCTATTGCATAGTTACAATGTGTAATCATTGATGTCCCCTGAGCGGTAAACTCTGTTGAAGTGAAAATTGTAATACATACATGCAGACACAGCATCATTCAAAGAATAAAGTTTGATACTTTTTCCATCATATCCAATACCAATCTTGCAGAGATTCATACCTGAATCACACCTTTATTTGCCAAGGAAGAGTACATGATCAGTGAATATATTCAATGTACAGGCTACAATGTGGGGATCTCATGTGTGGTAATAACTACAGTACCGTACATGGATATAGGACTTGCATCCTTGGCACAATAAAGTTATTATATTCTACTCAATCCATAGGCTTCATTAATGCCATTTGTAAGGCCAGTCGATACAACAACTGATCTTCATAGGTTCTGAACTAATATTCCTACCAAACGTTTTAGGGTCCATACACAGATCAGCTACATACTGTAGCTAGCTACACATCCATAGGCATAGAGTTATGTATATCCTCCACTACACAATAAGCAAATAAACAGTTAGCTAGCTATGTTACTTCAGCTGCATTGCATGGCAAATATAAGCAAGGCAAGCTTAGACAATTGTACATTCAATTTGCAGTAAATGCTTTAGCTAGCTAGATTCTTTAAATCCACTCTTTCACAAGACGACATCCTGGTTTTCTCAGGAGTCCCTAAAACATTAAACAACACAAATTACAATGTCATACTTACGTCATAACACTAGCTAGCTAGCTGGCTAATGTTAGCTAGTCAGCTAACTTGCTGAATAGCGATTTTCGTAAATTAACTATGACAAAAACAAATATGTACAATCGTTTGTCTCTACATTAACTAACATATTCCTCTCAATTGTACATTTTTTTGCTTGACGTGTTATGACGTTATGATTACTTACATTTGCTTCCGCATAATGTTTTGTCAGCCATCTTTGCTGAAGAAAGTCACCAGGGACAGATGGCTCGCTTCAAATTCGTCATTGGAACCACTCTATATGATTGGTCATATAAAAACAATGGGACCCAATTGCATAATGAGTGCTCTAACTCCCCCTTGCTGTGGTACAGGAACCACTGTAGACATGTCTTATATGGGCAGAAAGCTTACATTATTGTTAATCTGACTGCAGTGTCCAATTTACAGTAGCTATTGGAGAAAAAAATATGCCATGCTACTTTTATCACAGAAACTGGTTTGATACATTCACCTCTGAAGGTAAATAATGTACTTACATTCAGTAATCTTGCTCTGATTTGTCATCCTGAGGGTCCCAGAGATAAATTGTAGCATAGTTTTGTTTGATAAAATCAATTTTTATATTCAAATGTAGGAACTGGGTTCTGCAGTTTTATCCCACTGCTGTCTTCTGAACAAAAATGGGGAAAAAAGAAAACGAGAGCTATGAGCTATTATGTTATATTATCCTACATTAATTTCATATTTCCACATATTTCAAAGTGTTTCCTTTCAAATGGTATCAAGAATATGCATATCCTTACTTCAGGTACTGAGCTACTGGCAGTTGGATTTGGGTACGTCATTTTAGGCGAAAATTGGGGGTTGTCTCATCCCCATCTACACTGATTGAAGTGGACTTAACAAGTGACATCATTAAGGGATCATAGCTTTCACCTGGATTCACCTGGTTAGTCTATGTCATTGAAAGAGCCGATGTTCCTAAGGTTTTGTACACTCAATGTAGACCTATTTACTTTGACGTGCCATAAGCCTATTTGATGTCCCTGTCTTGTGACTGTTGAATTTGTATAGCGCCTCACAATCATCAAATATGACATAGCCGCACCGAGGATGATGACATAGCTGACATCCTTTACCACTTAACCAAATCTTTCACAAACATTACTCTCCGTTTCACAGCGTTTCTATAATTGAATTAAACTCTGACATTGACCATTTTACCTCCGTGGATCTACATTAAATTTTTTCTGCCCGTTCCCAAAATCATTTGGCAATTGGCATGTAGGCTGTTTGGAGCATGTACTGTACAGTTAGGCATTGAAGCTTAACTTAGGCCTACGCAGTAATTCCAGATAGCCTAAAATAATGAAAGGAAAAGCTCAATGTAGCCTATAGATATACAGTGGGGCAAAAAATTCAGCAACCAATTTTGCAAGTTTTCCCACTTAAAAAGATGAGGCCTGTAATTTATCATAGGTCCACTTCAACTAAGACAGACAAAATGAGAAAAAAAATCCTGAAAATCACATTGTAGGATTTTTAATTAATTAATTTGCAAATTATGGTGAAAAATAAGTATTTGGTCACCTACAAACAAGCAAGATTTCTGGCTCTCACAGACCTGTAACTTCTTCTTTAAGAGGCTCCTCTGTCCTCCACTCGTTACCTGTATTAATGGCACCTGTTTGAACTTGTTATCAGTATAAAAGACACCTGTCCACAACCTCAAACAGTCACACTCCAAACTCCACTATGGCCAAGACCAAAGAGCTGTCAATGGACACCAGAAACAAAATTGTAGACCTGCACCAGGCTGGGAAGACTGAATCTGCAATAGGTAAGCAGCTTGGTTTGAAGAAATCAACTGTGGGAGCAATTATTAGGAAATGAAAGACATACAAGACCACTGATAATCTCCCTCGATCTGGGGCTCCACGCAAGATCTCACCCCATGGGGTCAAAATGACCACAAGAACGGTGAGCAAAAATCCCAGAACCACACGGGGGGAACTAGTGAATGATCTGCAGAGAGCTGGGACCAAAGTAACAAAGCCTACCATCAGTAACACACTACGCCGCCAGGGACTCAAATCCTGCAGTGCCAGACGTGTCCCCCTGCTTAAGCCAGCACATGTCCAGGCCCGTCTGAAGTTTGTTAGAGAGCATTTGGATGATCCAGAAGAAGATTGGGAGAATGTCATATGGTCAGATGAAACCAAAATATAACTTTTTGGTAAAAACTCAACTCGCCGTTTTTGGAGGACAAAGAATGCTGAGTTGCATCCAAAGAACACCATACCTACTGTGAAGCATGGGGGTGGAAACATCATGCTTTGGGGCTGTTTTTCTGCAAAGGGACCAGGACGACTGATCCGTGTAATGGAAAGAATGAATGGGGCCATGTATCATGAGATTTTGAGTGAAAACCTCATTCCATCAGCAAGGGCATTGAAGATGAAACATGGCTGGGTCTTTCAGCATGACAATGATCCCAAACACACTGCCCGGGCAACAAAGGAGTGGCTTCGTAAGAAGCATTTCAAGGTCCTGGAGTGGCCTAGCCATTCTCCAGATCTCAACCCCATAGAAAATCTTTGGAGGGAGTTGAAAGTCTGTGTTGTCCAGCAACAGCCCCAAAAGATCACTGCTCTAGAGGAGATATGCATGTAGGAATGGGCCAAAATACCAGCAACTGTAACGGTTCTCTTGTGGTGAAGGAGAGTCGGAACAAAATGCAGCGTGTAGATTGCGATCCATGTTTAATAAACAAACGTAAGCACGAATCAATACAAACACTACAAAACAAAGAACGTAATGAATGAAACGAAAACCGAAACAGCCTATACTTGTGTAAACTAACAAAGACAGGAACAAGGACACTAAGGACAATCACCCACGACACACTTAAAGAATATGGCTGCCTAAATATGGTTCCCAATCAGAGACAACGATAAACACCTGCCTCTGATTGAGAACCACTTCAGACAGCCATAGACTTAACTAGAACACCCCACTAAGCTACAATCCCAATACATACACACCACATACAAAAACCCATGCCACACCCTGGCCTGACCAAATAAATGAAGATAAGGGCGTGACAGCAACAGTGTGTGAAAACCTTGTGAAGACTTCTGTCATTTGCCAACAAAGGGTATATAAAAGTATTGAGAAACTTTTGTTATTGACCAAATACTTATTTTCCACCATAATTTGCAAATAAATAAATTAAAAATTCATAAAAAAAAGTGTACCTATGATGAAAATTACAGGCCTCTCCCATCTTTTTAAGTGGGAGAACTTGCACAATGGTGGCTGACTAAATACTTTTTTGCCCCACTGTAAATTGCACAACAATGATACATTTATGGATTATTTAAGGTATTGTTTTTTCTTTACTCAACCCGCCCACCCGCCAACCACCATCCCCTACAGCCACACAATATCTAGCCGAGGGGATATAACCGAGGGGACTGTGGGTTATGAGTCAACCCACGCATCACTAGCCTGTTTCCTTGTTCAATTGTGGGAGCCCGTGTGAAGTTCTCCTGGCCCAGCAGTATTACCTTTTCCAGGAATTCCACACTGCCCTTTCCCATCTGGACAAAAGGAACAACTATGTGAGAATTAAGTTCTGACAACACAATGGTCGTAGGCCTGATCACCGACAACGATGAGACATCATATAGGGAGGAGGTCAGAGACCTTGCAGTGTTGTGACAGGACACTGCAACGTGAGCAAGACAAAGGAGCTGTTCGTGGACTACAGGAAAAGGAGGGCAGAACACGCCCCCATTCATATCGACGGGGCTGTAGTGGAGCGGGTCGAGAGCTTAAAGTTCCTTGGTGTCCATATCACCAACAAACTATCTTGGTCAAAACACACCAAGACAGTTGTGAAGAATGCACGACAACACCTATTCCCCCTCAGGAGAATAGATTTGGCATGGGTCCCCAGATCCTCAAAATGTTCTACAGCTGCACCATCAAGAGCATCCTGACCAGTTGCATCACAGCCTAGTATGGCAACTGCTTGGTATCTGACTGCAAAGCACTACAGAGGGTAGTGCGTACGGCTCAGTACATCACTGGGGACCTCTATACCAGGCGGTGTCAGAGGAAGGCCCAAGAAATGGTCAAAGACTCCAGCCACCCAAGTCATAGAATGTTCTCTCTGCTACCCCACTGCAAGCAGTACCGGAGCACCAAGTCTAGGTCCAAAAGGCTCCTTAACAGCTTCTACACCCAAGCCATTCGACTGCTGAACAATTAATCAAATGGCTACCCGGACTATTTGCACTAGCCTGTACCCCTGCACATTGACTCGGTACCAGTACCCCCTGTTTATAGCCTTGTTATTGTTATATTATTGTGTCATTGTTTTTTACTTTAGTTTATTTAGTAAATATAACTCTTTATTTTCATAAAATTGCATTGTTGGTTGAGGGCTTAAGAATTTCACGGTAAGGTCTACCTGTTGTATTCGGCGCATGTGACAAATACATTTGATTTGAGCATGCAGTTGCCAACATAACATTAACGTTATTTCTTGACTTTAGAGTAGAGTTCTTTCCTATTTAAGAGGCATATTTTCATAAAGAAAGGGAATGCCAAACAGATCACCTTCACCTGACTACCTCTCTTGCTCAATCTCTCTCTCTCCTCAGAGCAGACAGAGCACCATCACCGGCCTCATTTCTCCCCTAATAGTGCAGACAAAGCGGGCGAGCCTCTGCAATCTTATCTCTGCTTCTCTGTCTACTGCTCACAGAGCATTCTCCTCTAAGGGCCTGTAATTACATAGTGATCGCAGCAGCATCACAAAATACAACAGATACAGTATGCCCACTATTTTCTGTGTCCCCCCCCTCTGTATTCCCTCTCTCGTCTATCTCTTTGTACTTCATCAACCTCTCTCAGTATTCTCTCTCTGTCTCTGTGTCCTATTCCCTATATATCTGTATATTATCTCTGTATTCCCTCTCTCTATCTCTCTGCCTGGGCCTGGGTAGGTACCCCGCACTACTCCAGCTGAATGTAACGATCAGAACAAAAGAGTTGAATAGGCACTTATCAGCTCTGGAGGGTGTGCCTGCAGTTACGCCTTCAACCTGGCCCGCATGATTACACCATCTCCTCCCATCAGCCTGATCTGGACCATTACCTGGAAATTATTCACTATTCTTTACACCAATACCATTTGTGCGACACCTGACGGATCTACTGTATATGTTGGGCTGTAGATATGGAAAGATGCAAGATAAGATGTTTCCCTGCACACTGTTTGTTTGGATGCAGTGTTAACATTTTGGATTGGAAATACTAATGTTTAGTATTCAACATCAGTGGCTAGAGGCATCCTACAATTTTTGTACTTTTTTCTCCCTAATCGGTAGTTACAGTTTTGTCCCATCGCTAAAACTCCTGTACGTACTCGGGAGAGGCGAAGGTCCGAAACACGACCCCACCAAGCCGCATTGCTTCTTGACACACTGCTCACTTAACACGGAAGCCAGCCCAACAATGTGTCGAAGGAAACACTGTACAGCTGGCGACCGAAGTCAGCATGCATGCGCCCGGCCCGCCACAAGGAGTCGCTAGAGAGCAACGGGACAAGGACATTCCGCCCGGCCAAACCATCCATCCCCTAACCCGGACGACGCTGGGCCAAATTGTGTGCCGCCTCATGGTTCTCCCGGTCGCGGCCGGCTGCGACACAGCCTGGGATCAAACCCGGGTCTGTAGTGATGCCTCTAGCACTGTGATGCAGTGCCTTAGAGCGCTGCACAACTCGGGTGGCTAGTTTTTAATACATTTTACTAGCCAGCTATTACTCCAATAAAAAGATTGCAAAAAAGTCTGTTCTGTGGTCCCTTTGCTCTGTCTCTCTCCCGTTCTGGCACGGATGAGAATGATCCTGTCTTTAGCCGTGGCCTGCTCTGGCCCCCTTGCTCCTGTCTGGTAGTAGGGACTGATGGGTCTGCCCTAACACCCGTCACAGACCTGATACTTCCACATGCAGTGTCCAGTAATTGTCTTTTGAGAATATGTATAGGATTGGGGGGGGGGGGGGGGGGGGGGGGGTTAGGTTTTCCCTAAAGATTTGTAGTAGTGGACTATGCCTCATCAGATATACTCTACCTTTCATGATTCCAGTTTGGTCAAAAGAAGCACACTGATTGGCTATGCATACAACTGGTTTACCAATAAAAAAACATTACCTAGTTAAAAGGCAAGGATGCAAATCAGCCAGACTGCAACTCTTGACAACCAGAGTTGTGTACAGCTACCATAGACTAATGCACACATCCCTCAAATTGTTTGCCTCTTGTTTTTGCCAAACCACTGTCAGGTGGTTGGCCTGTTGGTGAGGTTTATGACCCCCATAAATACCTTTCCTCTCTCTCTAGTCCACAGAGTGACTCTTGGAAAGCCCTTTGTTAACATAGAGAGAGTATGGTAACATCAAAAGGGTGGGGACCAGAACCATATTTCAGTAATCCAACCAGTTGAACATATGCATTGGTACTTAAAGAATATGATCAGATCAGTTGTCATCTGAGACATTATTACTGATGATAGGATGACATAAACTGTATCTTGGAAAGTTCACACATTCTAGTATATCAGATTCTAGCTTCTAAATGAGAGAATTGTTTCCATAAGGTAATCTCTGTTCACTCAGTGGCCCCGCCCAAGTGAACGGACATTGGTTGTGAAACATGAAACACGCCCTTCTCTCCCCTACTACATAAGCCCTTTACGAAAATGTAACATTTGTGAGGACGGCTGTCCAGACGTTAAAAGGGCTAATATCAACTATAGAACTAAGCCAACCTCAGCGTGAGCTCAAAGTATGGCAACTTGGTATGAACTTTGAACTCTTATCCACTAAAGAAGTGATATCTCCTAGCCGTTGAGTTAGCAGCAGCTGTAAACAAGGGCTAGGAAAGGACGGACAAAGTAGCTGATCTACCACACGCTGACGGTACTACAACGTATCCATTTTACCACAAGACATTCTTCAGAGGACAAGAGAACCCTGCTGGTTAACCCGGCCTTCCATCTATGACCAGCCTATTGAAGCGCAGCTCAGAGTAAATATTTCTTGCATTTTCCTTTTCCAAATGGGCAGTTATTTAGAATGCATAAGATTCTGTATTTACAACAGCATAGCTGCATTGGGCCCGATAGAGATCCAAACCTTTTGTTTCTCAGTCTTCCCGCGCTTTCATTTCACCCAACCCCCTTTCTTTGTGTAACCAGCCGTCATATCTGTTCCGTCCACTAGGGACGTTTTCTTTTATGATATAATTAGTAATCAATGTATGAAACATCCTGTGTATATGTAATTCTGTTTGATTGTTTAGGTATTTAGTAAATAAATTATTAAACCAAATTTTGTATTGCTGATTCAACTTGTTAGCCAGCGTTCGTGAAGATAACCAAGAGTTTACGATGTTCAGATGAGACTGAATAAGATGCCGATTAATAATTGACTGCTATTGATGTAAAAGATTACCAAGTCTTTAAGAGTTTCTTCGGAAGATAACAGCTCAATAAACATTATTTCGTGGTGCACCGAGTTTCTAGTTAATTACATTTACATGATTAGTTTGATCAGGTAATATTAATTACAGTAGAAATGATTTTATAGAATAGCATGATATATCACTTAATCCGGCAGAGCAAAACACGACACCACACTTTCCGCACTTCCCTGTTGCCAGAGTTCTGCTGTCACGTTCTGACCTTAGTTCCTTTATTATGTCTTTGTCTTAGTTTGGTCAGGGCGTGAGTTGGGGTGGGTAGTCTGTTCTTTTTCTATGTTGTATTTCTGTGTTTGGCCTGGTATGGTCCTCAATCAGAGGCAGCTGTCGATCGTTGTCTCTGATTGAGAATCATACTTAGGTAGCCCGTGTTCCCCATTTTGGTTGTGGGTGATTGTTTTCGGTGTCTTCCACACAGAACTGTTTCGTTTTCAGTTTGTGTAGTGTTCAGTTTTGATAAAAAATATGACGAACACTTACCACGCTGCGTATTGGTCCGAACCTTCCTACTCCTCCTCAGACGAGGACGAAAACCGCTACATCTACTATCAGTATAGGGCCTGCCATGGCTGTCAGAGGGCTGTAGACTGACATGTATTCCAGAGCTGGAGTCAGAGGTGAAGCCATGGCAGCAGACACCATATCAGACTATTACCCCCGTAGAGCTTAACCAGAGAACACCACTTATCTGTTTACTGCCTACTGCCTGCAGAACGAGGGCGAGAGAGAGCAGAGCACGGGCTGTGGGGAGATAGCACAACCAAAACACAGAGACAGAGTAGAAGAGAACATGATTATTGGTAATAATGACGATGATTATGACGGTCAAGAAGAAGATGATTTTAAAATGGTTCTATTGCAGATGGAACATCAGATCTACTAGAATGTTTAATTTAGGATGGAATGGTTGTTTGTGGATTTCAGTTTCATAGAAACGGACAGATTGTCATTTGATTTGCCTTCGATCCCAACTGGAGGCATTATACATTGATAAATAACAGAGACTATTGACTGAGGATTGTACATTCAGCCAGCTTGTGTCTAGCCCTGACCTTAGAGATCCTTATTATTCTCTATGTTTGGTGAGGTCAGGGTGTGACTCGGGTGGGAAAGTCTATGTTTTCTATTTCTTTGTTTTTGGCTGAGTGTGGTTCCCAATCAGAGGCAGCTGTCTATCATCGTCTCTGATTGGGGATCATATATACGGGTAAGTTGTCATTTTCCTTTTGGGTTTTGTGGGATCTTGTTTACTGTTTCTGCCTGACAGAACTGTGCACTTTTGTTTTCGCGTATGTTATTTTGTTTGAGTGTTTTTGAAATAAAAGAATCATGAACACTTTCCACGCTGTCCACTCTTCCTAATACCAACGAGAGCCATTACAACTTGGGTGTTAAAACCCCCTAAATTCTCATCAATGGCTAATATCCAGAGGTCACTTGATGTTTAAGCACCTCCATTTTCAAGGGAATGAATATGGTTATTTTCTAAACGGGTTGTTCCATTTGATTTTTGAAAAAAAAACATTCTATCTTAACTTTTTTGACCTAAATGCCTAAACATTTGACCCATTTTGCATACCCCACCCTACAATGAGACATCCACGTCTTCATCACTGGAAAATATACATTTAAAAGCTTACGAACAGGGTTGATAGTGTCATAACTTGCCAGTTCTGAGATGGAGATCGGGGGTGCTGGCTAGGCAAAGGACTAAAGACCCCCTCTCCCGGAGCTGTTGACCAGCTTTATGATGGTAGTAAATACCTTCCTTTTGCCAAGCAGTATGGAGGGAGAGACCTTAGTAGAACAAAGGACCTTCTCCCGCCAAAACTCCTACCTCCCCAAAATTGGAGCATTAAACCATATTTATATTTTTGAGAATGTGGAAATGTTCAGTGGAGACTAAAAGAACCCTCATGTTGAATTATTTTTTCATGAAAGACAGTAGAACCACATAACTGTATCTCTGTTTGTCTACACTTCTCAATTATGAGGTTTGCATCTGAATGTTGTAACACATGAATGATTTAGTATCAGAATACTTTTGAAAAGATAGAAATGTGTTTTTAGTCTTCTAAATGACAATGTTTTTTTTTTATGTAATGTTCCCTAAGTAACTATGCCCACGTGAGCACAGAGATTATGCAAAACGTAATGGAACGGCATTTTTCCCCATGTGTTTAAAAGGATGTGCTGAAAAATGAACATATTAGACCAGAAAGCATGGAGCTGTAGCGATTTGTTCAAATGGGTGAGAAATCTACCACTCTATAGACCAAGCAGCCTAAGGCGTGAGCTGGATGTTGTTAAATGGTTATAAACTCTGAAACTATCGATCACTACAGAAGACGCAAATCCTAGACGTTGCATTATCAGTCTGCAGCTGGAAACGTACGTAGCCTAGAACGAGAACACCGACAATCTCTGAAGCATTATAACGAGATCAACTCTGAGAACTAGTGTACAGGGTACATTGAAGTATACATCCTTACCACCACCACGACCAGGAGCTCTACCTAAGGACATGGTGATCTCTGGTGGCCGAACCAGAGTCCTACACCCAACATCTCCGTGACCAAAGGATTTGGACGATCAAGGACAGCTCAAATCGAATATACATAAATTGCATTCTATTCTTCTGATTTAGTTGTTATTAGAGTGCTTAAGATTTTGTATTTCTGTGAGCGTAGCTTCCCAATGTCTGTAACTCCTTTGTCTGTCACGACTTCCGCCGAAGTTGGCTCTCCTGCCTGTTCGGGTGGTGCTCAGCGGTCGTCGTCACCGTCCTACTAGGCGCTACCGATGCGTATTTTGGTTTAATTAGCTTCCCTATATGTAGTAGTTTGACCCGCCCTTATTTTGTGCGGGATTGTCTTTTGTTACGTGTGTACATATTAGGTCGTAGTGTATTTTATTTTCTATACTGGACACCCTGTGGTTTTGGGTTGTCTGGTATAGTGTCCTGTATTGTATTGGGCTTATCAGTTTGGTGTGCAATAGTAAAGCACTTTACTCCGTTACTCTCTCTGCGTCTGATTCCTGCACTCACACTTAGTCCCGCGTGACAGAATCCCGCAACCGAACATGGAATCAGCAGGAGCAGCCGCATCTCCTCTCCCATCAATGGAGGAAAGGGTCCTCCATCATACCAGCGTTCTCCATAGGACTGGTTCGGCCATGGACCAAATGATGGAGAGGATCGATCGGTGGGAGAGGAGTGGCCTTCCCACCTCATCTCCAGCACCCCCTCCTCCAGCACCTCCTGTTCCTGCTACCGCATCTGGCTCCGGGGCTCTTCGGCTGACGCTCCCATGGGAGTATGATGGAACGGCGGCGGGGTGCCAGGGTTTCCTTCTACAATTGGAACTTTACCTGGCTACCGTGCGTCCTACTCCCTCCAGAGAGGAGAGCGTGAGCGCCCTCGTCTCCTGTTTGACTGGGCGAGCTCTCGAGTGGGCCAACGAAGTGTGGAACGGTCCGGACTCGGCGAGGGATCAGTACCCAGAGTTCACCCGCCGATTCCGAGCTGTGTTTGACCATCCACCAGAGGGTCGTGCGGCGGGTGAACGGCTGTTCCAACTGCATCAGGAGACGAGGTGCGCGCAGAACATTGCCCTGGAGTTCAGGACCTTGGCCGCAGGAGCAGGGTGGAACGACAGGGCCCTGATAGATCATTTCCGATGCAGTCTCAGGGAGGACATCCGCAGGGAGCTAGCATGTCGGTACACCACCCTCACACTGGATGAACTCATTGACATGGCTATCCGTCTCAACAACCTGCTGGCTGCCCGCGGGCGTTCGGATCAGGTCCTGTCATTTCCACTTCCCAGCCCTCCTGCCCCTATCCCTATGGAGTTAGGAGGGGCGGCTTCGAGGGGGACCGGAGGAGGAGTGTCCACGGCCGACCGGTGCTGGAGGAACTCGTCTGGGAGTCGGGAGGGCAGGCGGAGCACTACTCGATCACCCCAGGTGAGTAAGCACCAGACTCACCCAGAGCTTCCTGTCGGTCATATGTATGCGTTAACATCTTTCCCTGGGTTTCTTCCCTCTCTACAGCATAAGGCACTAGTCGATTCAGGCGCAGCTGGGAATTTCATGGATCGTGGGCTCGCGTTAAGGCTAGGGATTCCCCTGGTGTCATTAGACCTACCTTTCACCGTGCACTCCTTAGATAGCCGACCATTAGGGTCAGGAGTAGTTAGGGAGGCTACGGTGCCGCTGGACATGGTAAATCAGGGGGGTCATAAGGAGCAGATTAGTCTGTTCCTTATAGATTCACCTGCGTTTCCAGTGGTGTCCGGACATTCCCTGGCTAGCTCAGCACAACCCGGTGATATCCTGGCGACAGGGGGCTCTTAAGGGGTGGTCAGAGGAGTGTTCAGGCAGGTGTATAGGAGTTGCCGTTGGTGCGACTACGGTGGAGAGTCCAGACCAGGTTTCCACTGTGCGCATTCCCTCTGAATATGCCGATTTGGCTATCGCCTTCAGTAAAAAGAGGGCGACCCAATTACCACCCCATCGTCGAGGGGACTGCGCGATAAACCTTCTGGAGAACGCTGCACTTCCTAGGAGTCATGTGTATCCATTGTCAAATGAGGAGACAGTAGCGATGGAAACATATGTTGCTGAATCGCTGGGACAGGGGTACATTCGGCCCTCTGCCTCACCCATCTCCTCAAGCGTATTTTTTGTGAAGAAGAAGGATGGAGGTCTGCGTCCGTGCATTGATTATAGAGGTCTAAATTCCATCACAGCGGGATTTAGTTACCCACTACCTCTCATCGCTGCGGCGTTGGAGTCATTTCACGGGGCGCGCTTCTTCACAAAACTGGACCTGAGGAGTGTGTATAATCTGGTACGTATCCGGGGAGGAGATGAGTGGAAAACCACATTCAGTACTACATCTGGTCATTATGAGTACCGCGTCATGCCATATGGATTGAAGAATGCTCCAGCCGTCTTCCGGTTTGCTGACTGATAGCTGGCAGTTAGCTGGCTAGCTTCAGTTGAGGGATTCCAGATCCGAAGTAAATATAGATACTTTAGGGGGGAAAAAAGCAGATCCACGCTACATTGGGTGAGGCGGGTTGCAGGATAGTATTTAGATGTTTGAGGTTTAGCAAAATATTTTAAAATATTTTAAAAGATATGCGAAGAAAAATATGTAAAAAAACGATATATACAAGGGACACGACAGGACAAAGACGTCTGACTGCTATGCCATCTGGGACCATATGTATTTACCAAATGGAGGGCAAGGGAGAGCTTTGTATGCATCTCTGTATGTGTATGAAGTAAAGGTGGTCCAGAGTTTTTTTTTCCTGTCTGGTTGAACATTTAACATGCTGATAGAAATTTGCTAAAACGGATTTAAGTTTCCCTGCATTAAAGTCCCCAGGTAATAGGAACGCTGCCTCTGGGTGGACAGTTTTCTTGTTTGCTTATGGCGGAATACAGCTCATTCAATGCTGTCTTAGTCCCAGCCTCAGTCTGTGGTGGTATGTAAACAGCTACGAAAAATACAGATCTAAACTCTCTAGGTAGATGGTGTGGTCTACAGTTTATCATGAGATATTCTACCTCAGGCGAACAATAGCTCAAGACTTCCTTAGATATCGTACACCAGCTGTTATTTACAAAAATACATAGTCCGCCGCCCCTTGTCTTACCAGACGCTGCTGTTCTATCCTGCTGGTACAGCGTATAACCAGCCACCTGTATGTTGACAGTGTCGTCGTTCGGCCATGACTCCGTGAAGCATAAGATATTGCAGTTTTGAATGTCCCGTTGGTAGTTTAATCTCCCGCGTAGGTCATCGATTTTATTCTCCAATGATTGCACTTTTGTTAGCAGAATGGAAAGAAGTAGGAGTTTATTTGATCGCACACGAATTCTCAGAAGGCAGCCGCCCTCTGGCCCCTTTTTCGCTGCCTCCTCTTCACACAAATCACAGGGATCTGGGCCCGTTTCCAAGAAAGCAGTATATTATTTGCGTTTTGCTCGTCAGACTCGTTATAGGAAAAAAAAGGATTCTGCCAATCCGTGGTGAGTAATCGCAGTCCTGATGTCCAGAAGTTATTTTCGGTCGGTAGTGGCAACATTATGTAGAAAATAAGTTAAAAAATAAGTTACAAACAACGCAAATAAACGAACATAAAACACAATCGGAAGGGGACACGTAAAACATCAGCCTTCTTCTCCGGCACCATTGTTACTATTATTGTAGTCTCCGCCCCTTCACAAGACCACATTTGATTGGTCCGGATCCACTCTCTGCAGGGTTGGTAAAAAGCAGATGTTTTCAGTTTTCAGGGATACAGTATTTTTTTAACCTAAATTACATTTATTCTGAATAACGGACGTGGGGACTCCGCTCAGACGTCTTTTTATGCCTGCTATATGAGGTTAGTCCAGATCAGACCAAATTTGAAACAATCATAGACATCTATGTTTCACAAGTTTGGACATCACAGTACAGCACAGTAGAGAATAGTAAAGTACAGTATAGCACAGCACGGTAGAGTAGAATACCGTACTCCAAGTGGGCTGTACTGTGAAGTATATATTCAGTACACTACAGTAGAGTACAGTACAGTACAATACATTATACTGTACTCTAGCGTGCTTTACTGTACAGTACTTAACTGTACTGTACAGTGTTGTCCAAACTTGTGAAATATAGACGTCTATGATCGGTTCAAATTTGGTTTGGCCAGGGCGGACTGACCAAATATGAACTTCTTTTCAACATCCATGTACGTCCGGTGTCGGTCTGTGTTCAGTGGGTGAGAATGTGTGTTAGGTTTCAGTAAGAGCAGGGAGAGGTGACTTGACCTGGAGAGAGAGAAGAGAGAGCGGCAGAAATAGCAAGAGGGAGAGAGGAAACGGTCTTACAGTCTTGCTTTGACCACCAGACAACAGAAAGAGAAATAAAATATCAGTATGCCAGTGGAAGGGAAGACAGTAGCAGGTGACCCAACTGTGATTTGTGACTATTATGGCATTCCATTACTGATTTGGTAACAGAATGATGAGTTTTAATCCCTTAATAAATAATAAATAGACTTGATATCAGTAAAAACACTCAAATTAATTGGCAAGTCTAACTTTACTTTTTACTTCTGTGAACTATCATTATTTCCCTCCTCAAGAGGGAGAGAAATTAGAAAATGTTTAAAAGATGTGGGTTTTTGGTAATGGCACAAGTCAAGTTTTTCCACACTTTCAGAAGGCAAATAATTTATCCAAAACTAAATATACAGTGCACTCGGAGGGTATTCAGACAGGTTGACTTTTTCCACATTTTGTTAAGGTACAGCTTTTTCTAAAATTGATTAAATTACATTTTTCCTCATCAATCTACACACAATAACCCATAATGACAAAGCAAAAACAGTTTTTTTTTTTTTTGTAAAAGTATTACAAATTTAAAATGGAAATATTACATTTACATAAGTATTCAGACTCTTAACTCAGTACTTTGTTGAAGCACCTTTGGCAGTGATTACAGACTCAAGTCTTTTTGGATATGACAAGCTATTACAAGCTTGGCACACCTGTATTTGGGGAGATTCTCCGCAGATCAAGCTCTGTCAGCTATTTTCAAGTCTCTCCAGAGATGTTCGATTAGGTTCAAGTCCAGGCCCTGGCTGGGCCATTCAAGGACATTCTGGGACTTGTCCCGAAGCCACTGCTGTGTTGTCTTGGCTGTGTGCTTAGGGTCAGTGTCCTGATGGAAGGTGAACCTTCGCCCCAGTCTGAGGTCCTGAGCACTCTGGTGCCGGTTTTCATAAGGGATCTCTCTGTACTTTGCTCTGTTCATCTTTTCCTCAATCTTGACTAGTCTCCCTGTCCCTGCTGCTGAAAAACATCCCCACAGCATGATGCTGCCACCATCATGCTTCATTGTAGGGATGGTGCCAGGTTTCCTCCAGACGTGACGCTTGGCATTCAGGCAAAAGTGTTCAATTGTGGTTTCATCAGACTAGAGAATCTTGTTTCTCATGGTCTGATTGGAGTTTGCCAAGAGGCACCTAAAGGACAAACGGGCTGTCATGTGCCTTTTACCGAGGAGTGGATTCTGTCTTGCCACTACCATGAAGGCCTGATTGGTATATTGCTGCAGAGATAGTTGTCCTTCTGGAAGGTTCTCCCATCTCCACAGAGGAACTCTAGAGCTCTGTCAGAGTGACCATTGGGTTCTTGGTCACCTCCCTGACCAAGGCCCTTGTCCCTCGATTGCTCAGTTTGGCAGGGAGGCCAGCTCTAGGAAGTGTCTTGGTGGTTCCTATCTTCTTCCATTTAAGAATAATGTAGGCCACTGTGTTCTTGGGGACCTTAAATGCTGCAGAAATGTTTTGGTACCCTTCCCCAGATCTGTGCCTCGACGCAATCCTGTCTCGGAGCTCTACGGACAATTCCTTTGACTTCGTGGTTTTTGCTCTGACATGCTCTGTCAACTGTGGGACCTTTCCAAATCATGTCAAATCAATTGAATTTACCACAGGTGGACTTCAATCAAGATGTAGAAACATCTCAAGGATGATCAATGGAAACCTGAACTCAATTTCAGTCTCATAGCAAAGGGTCTAAATACCTATGTAAATGAGGTATTTCTGTTTTTTACTTTGAATAAGTTTGCACACAAAAATCTAAAAATCTGTTTTTGCTTTGGCAACCAATTTGACATACTATGAAACTTCACGTTGGTGCTTATGGGTCCTTTTAGATTGAAATGCTCATGTACTGTATGCTTTTGCTGCAGCACCATGGCATACTTTCCAATCTCAGAGGACCACACACACCACTGCAAAGCTTAGGCTGAGAGAAAGAAAGGGAGAGAAAACGGAGCACTCACTAACCACCATCCCCAGAGAAATATAGCCAAGAGCAAATTTCAGATTATTCAATTCTAAAGCGATAATCGTATACATTTTTTAAGGTATGAAATCAACAGGTCTTTAAGCACCTGTGGTCTTAGTTGGTCCTATTATAATAATTTCCTCTACTAAAATATACACCGTCATTCTGTTGTTTGATGCGGTGCCAATTTATGACTATCCATTGACTATCCATTTTTAGATGGCTGTAGGGCTTTCTGTAATAAGATATCTGAAGGACAACCAATGAATCCTAATGAAGGCTTATCGTGTATAATGTGAGAGGGTACACACCACAGGTCCCTGCCATCTCCCTAACACACACGTGTGCAGTACATGCGCACACACTTATACACACACAAAAGCTCTACACACACACACACACTTTGTCCGCAAGACGCTTTTAGCAGTCTGCTAGGCTTTTCTTTCAGTGATGCAGAGCTCAGGTCGTGGTACGTTAGCTATCTTCACATCTCCTGTCAGTCAGTCTTCAGTGTGCATGCCTGTCCGCATTAGTCTCCTCACAGAGACATCCAGCAGTCTCAACATAACAAGGCCGGCCCAGTGCAGTGCCCCCAACCTCTGGGGACACCAGGCAGGCCTTGTGAGCAGTGCACTTTCCACTTAGTTAGGCTGCCATCAGACTACAAAAAGTATCTTGTGGAATGTGACTCTGTGTCTCTCTGTGTGCGTGTGTGTGTGTGTGTGAGACTCTGTGTCTGTGTGTGTGCGCACGCGTGTGTGTGTGTGTGTGTGTGTGTGTGTGTGTGTGTGTGTGTGTGTGTGTGTGTGTGTGTGTAAGATAGGGGGTGGGAGGAGGTTAGTTGAGGCGAAGGGGTGAGTGTCGGTGGAGATTGGGAGGAGTTTTTTTGGGCTCCTCTGCATTTCTTAAATTGCAACATCTTTCATGCGTTGAGAGAGAATTTTCCCTGACAAGCAGTTCCACAGGATTAGGCTTTGTGGAATAGGACTTCTGAAGCACCATGTATGAAGGAAGAGTAGGAAGAGGGGAGGAAGGGAAGAGGCATCAGTAATGCTATCAGTATTGGAGAGGTGATTTGCCTCATATTGTATATATTGAATAAGAGATTAGCTTTAAGGTCATGTACATGTGTTTGGTATTTCAACTACAGCAAAAGGAGAAGGAAAAATAGATAGAATAAATACATATGTTTTGGCTACGACATGCTGTATAACTGTAGTATTTGGATTAGGACTTTTCTGTTAAAAAAAAACCTTTCTAGTAAATCTGGATACCCAAGGCCAAATATTATATACTATTCATATACTATTTTGTTCACTGAGAACCCAGTAGTCATATTTTAGGTCAGGTTAACTGTTTCAACCCTTACATTCTGCATCGATCGAAGATCATCTACCTAAAAACTAAAAATAAACCCCATATTAATATTTTTAGTGAAGGCCGGCACCCAAATGACAAGTGACAGGGGCATCCTTACTCAAGGAACAAATGTGCTCCCAAGACACAGCACTCCTCCTCCCAAAACAACAGCGCCCACCCCATCCCTCTCTCCACTCATCCTCGTAAAAGGATTGGATGTAATGGGGTTCCCTACTATAACTCATTCTACTGGCCAGATCAACTGTACAGAACTTAAACTCCATCCTCAGAGTCACATTTTACAGTCAACCTGACAATACGTTTTGGGGTCAAAGCACTTTTCCCCCCCCAATGTGAGGGGATTTAAGCTGTTAAGTAGGTCCCCTGTTTTCTCCAGAGTTGAGAGAGGCTGGGTTGTAATTCCTGGCTGGCTGGAAGATTCAACACTGGCCTGCCCTGGAAAATACCATTTCATTTTCTCCTTATTACCTTGGATTGGTTCCTACGGGCTGGGCGAGGAACGAGGTATTTGAGGTTGTTGAAGTCTGAGATGTCGTGTTATACAGAGAAACATGGGGAAAATGTAGTTAAGCCATGCCTGAGGAATGCAATGAAAATGTTTATAGGATCAGCTGGAGATGTCTTTATGTGTGGACGTACATGATGTGTACCGGTATTCGGGTGGAACTATACATGTAACATACATGACTCCACATACATTCTGATGTAAGGTGAATAAGAGTCAATTTCCCCCATCCATATCCAGGACCAACTAATGGGCAAACAAAGATTCCCAATCTCTCCCTGACATGACATCTCTGACCTCAGGAACCCCCATGTAAGCCAGTATGACAGCTGGTTTGAATGAGGAATGTTTTTTTATTACATTAGTCGCCTACATTGTACAGTGGTATGCAAAAGTATTCACCACTCTTGACATTTTTCCTATTTTGTTGCCTTTACAACCTGGACTGAAAATATATATTTTTTTTGGGGGGGGGGTTGTATCATTTGATTTACACAACATGCCTACCACTTTGAGGATGCAAAATCATTTTTATTCTGAAACAAGAAATAAGACAAAAAAAACTGAAAACTTGAGCGTGCATAACTATTGACCCCCCCCCCCCCCCCAAAGTCAATACTTTGCAGAGCCACCATTTGCAGCAATTACAGCTGCAAGTCTCTTGGAGTATGTCTCCATAAGCCTGGCACATCGAGTCACTGGGATTTTTGCCCATTCTTCAAAGTAAAACTGCTCCAACTCAAGTTGGATGGGTTCTGCTGGTGCTGTCACAATCATCTGTAGAATAAATGGACCAAGGCGCAGCGTGCGTAGAGTTCCACATGTTTAATTTATTAAACTCACCGAAACAATACAGAAGAAAGAAACTAACGTACAGCCTAGTAGGGCTCACAAGCAACAATAAATAAACAAGGTCCCACAAACAACAGGTGGGAAAAGGCTACCTAAATATGATCCCCAATCAGAGACAACGATAGACAGCTGCATCTGATTGGGAACCATACCAAGCCAACCTAGAAATAAAGAACTTAGAATGCCCACCCTAGTCACACCCCGACCTAACCAAAACAGAGAATAAAGGATCTCCATGGTCAGGGTGTGACAGGTGTACAGCAATCTTTACGTTATACCACAGATTCTCAATTGGATTGAGGTCTGGGCTTTGACTAGGCCATTCCAAGAAATTAAATGTTTCCCCTTAAACCACTAGAGTGTCGCTTTAGCAGTATGCTTAGGGTCATTGTCTTGCTGGAAAGTGAACCTTCATCCCAGTCTCTGGGAAGACAAACAGGTTTCCATCAAGAATTTCCCTGTATTTAGCGCCATCCATCATTCCTTAAATTCTGACCAGTTTCTTAGTCCCTCCCGATGGAAAACATCCCCGCAGCATGATGCGGTCACCAGCATGCTTCACTATGGGGATGGTGTTCGAGGTGATGAGAGGTGTTGGGTTTGCGCCAGACAGACATAGCGCTTTCCTTGATGGCCAAAAAGCAACATTTTAGTCTCATCTGACCAGAGTACCTTCTTCCATATGTTTGGGAGTCTCCCACATGCCTTTTGGCGAACACCAAAAGTGTTTGCTTACTATTTTCTTTAAGCAATGGCTTTTTTTCTGGAGACTCTTCCATAAAGCCCAGCTCTGTGGAGTGTACGGCTTACATACTCCAATCGCCACTGTGGAGCTTTGCAGCTTCTTCGGGGTTATCTTTGGTCTCTTTGGTGCCTCTGATTAATGCCCTCCTTGCCTGGTCCGTGGGTTTTGGTGGGCGGCCTTCTCTTAGAAACGATTGTTGTGGTGCCCTATTATTTCAATTTTTTTTTAAATAATTGATTTAAAATGGTGCTCCGTGGGATGTTCAACGTTTTGGATATTTTTTTATAACCCAGACCTGATCTGTACTTCTCAACTTTGTCCCTGACCTGTTTGGAGAGCTCATTGGTCTTCATAGTGCCGCTTGCTTGGTGGTGCCCCTTGTTTAGTGGTGTTGTAGACTCTGGGGCCTTTCAGAACAGGTGTACATATACTGAGATCATGTGACAGATCATGTGACACTAAAATAAAGTCCACCTTTGTGCAATCAAACTAATTATGTGACTTAAGGTAATTGGTTGCACCAGATCTTATTTAGGGGCTTCATAGCAAAGGGGGTGAATACATACGCACGCACCATTTTTAGATTTTTTTGAATTTTATTCATTTCACCAATATGGAGTCATTTGTGTATTTCCATTACATGAAATCCAAATAAAAATCAATAAAAAAGGTGAATACTTTTGCAAGGCACTGTATGTGCATACACAAGGAGGCTATAGGAGGATGAGCTCATTGTAATGACTGAATCGAATCAATGGAACAGAGTGAAACACTTTGTTTATATGTGTTTGGTACCATTCCATGTATCACATTCCAGCCATTAAAATGAGCCCGTCCTCCTATATCTCCTCCCAGCAGCCTCCTCTGGTGCATAAATGTCCGATGGGCTGAGCATGAGTATAAAACAGGGTTTGTTTACAAAGCTGGGGCTCTAAAAGGCCATTGAGGGGCCAAGCCTGTTTTCTTAATCATGCCAATCACTCTTCACCTTTTTGTACACTAATAGGGCTCCATTTACAGCATAATAACTGCTCCTGGGAGTCTGAATAAATTATCATACTAATCAGCGTTTTCCTGTATCTGGGAGAAAGAAACTCACTCAGAGATCTTTATATCACACTCAGAGTGAAATGAAAGAAATAAAGCTGAAATATATATCTCTACCATTCTGACATTTCACATTCTTAAAATAAAGTGGTGATCCTAACGGACCTAAAATGGTGAATTTACACTAGGATTAAATGTCAGGAATTGTGAAAAACTGAGATTAAATGTATTTGGCTAAGGTGGAGGTAAACTTCTGACTTCAACTGTATATACACTGCTCAAAAAAATGAAGGGAACACTTAACTCCAAGTCAATGTAACACCAAGTCAATCACACATCTCAGGAAATCACAAATCTCAGGAAGCAACACTGATTGACAGTAAATTTCACGTGCTGTTGTGCAAATGGAATAGACAACAGGTGGAAATGATAGGCAATTAGCAAGACACAGAACACTTCTCAGTTCCTATGCTTCCTGGCTGATGTTTTGGTCACTTTTGAATGCTGGCGATGCTTTCACTCTAGTGGTAGCATGAGACGGAGTCTACAACCCACACAAGTGGCTCAGGTAGTGCAGCTCATCCAGGATGGCACATCAATGCGAGCTGTGGCAAAAAGGTTTGCTGTGTCTGTCAGCGTAGTGTCCAGAGCATGGAGGCGCTACCAGGAGGCCAGTACATCAGGAGACATGGAGGAGGCCGTAGGAGGGCAACAACCCAGCAGCAGGACTGTTACCTCCGCCTTTGTGCAAGGAGGAGCAGGAGAAGCACTGCCAGAGCCCAGCAAAATGACCTCCAGCAGGCCACAAATGTGCATGTGTCTGCTCAAACGGTCAGAAACAGACTCCATGAGGGTGGTATGAGGGCCCAACGTCCACAGGTGGGGGTTGTGCTTACAGCCCAACACCGTGCAGGACGTTTGGCATTTGCCAGAGAACACCAAGATTGGCAAATTCGCTACTGGCGCCCTGTGCTCTTCACAGATGAAAGTAGGTTCACACTGAGCACGTGACAGACGTGACAGAGTCTGGAGACGCCATGGAGAACGTTCTGCTGCCTGCAACATCCTTCAGCATGACCGGTTTGGAGGTGGGTCAGTCATGGTGTGGGGTGGCATTTCTTTGGGGGGCCGCACAGCCGTCCATGTGCTCGCCAGAGGTAGCCTGACTGCCATTAGGTACCGAGATGAGATCCTCAGACCCCTTGTGAGACCATATGCTGGTGCGGTTGTCCCTGGGTTCCTCCTAATGAAAGACAATACTAGACCTCATGTGGCCGGAGTGTGTCAGCAGTTCCTGCAAGAGGAAGGCATTGATGCTATGGACTGGCCCACCCGTTCCCCAGACCTGAATCCAATTGAGCACATCTGGGACATCATGTCTCGCTCCATCCACCAACGCCACGTTGCACCACAGACTGTCCAGGAGTTGGCAGATGCTTTAGTCCAGGTCTGGGAGGAGATCCCTCAGGAGACCATCCGCCACCTTATCAGGAGCATGCCCAGGCATTGTAGAGAGGTCATACAGGCACGTGGAGGCCACACACACTACTGAGTCTCATTTTGACTTGTTTTAAGGACATTACATCAAAGTTGGACCAGCCTGTAGTGTGGTTTTCAACTTTAATTTTGAGTGTGACTCCAAATCCAGACCTTCATGGGTTGATAAATTTGATTTCCGTTGATAATTTGTGTGATTTTGTTGTCAGCACATTCAACTATGTAAAGAAAAAAGTATTTCATAAGAATATTTCATTCATTCAGATCTAGGATGGTTTATTTTAGTGTTCCCTTTATTTTGTGGAGCAGTGTATATAAACAGTTGAAGTCGGAAGTTTACATACAGCTTACCCAAATACATTTAAACTTATTTTTTCACAATTCCTGACATTTAATCCAAGTAAAAATGCCCTGTCTTAGGATCACCACTTTATTTTAAGAAAGTAAAATGTCATAATAGAGAGAATGCTTTATTTCAGCTTTTATTTCTTTCATCACATTCCCAGTGGGTCTGAGGTTTACATACACTCAATTAGTATTTGGTAGCATTGCCTTTAAATTGTTTAACTTGGGTCAAACATTTCTGGTAGCCTTCCACAAGCTTCCCACAATAAGTTTGAATTTTGGCCCATTCCTCCTGACAGAGCTGGTGTAACTGAGTCAGGTTTGTAGGCCTCTTTGCTCACACACACTTTTTCAGTTCTGCCCACAAATGTTCTATAGGAATGAGGTCAGGGCTTTGTGATGGCCACTACAATACCTTGACTTTGTTGTCCTTAAGCTATTTTTCCACAACTTTGAAAGTACGCTTGGGGTTATGGTCCATTTGGAAGACCCATTTGCGACTGATGTCTTGAGATGTTGTTTCAATATATCCACAAATTTTTCCTCCTCATAATGCCATCTAT